>NC_081372.1:14967374-15270946 GCF_030684315.1 Stegostoma tigrinum
AAGAACATTAGTGAACCAAGTGTGTTTTCCTGACAATCGACTGTAGATTCACGATCAACATTAGATTCTTAATTCCAGGTACTTATTGAATTGAAATTCCACCATCTGCTGTGGCGGTATTCGAACCCGAGTCCCCAGAATGTTGAAGGGTCATGAACAAGGGGGCACATCTTTAACGTGAAAGGCCGGAGGTTCGGAAGGGTTTTGAGGAAATGAATTTTCATCCAGAGTATGGTGGGAGTCTGGACTGCTGTGTCTGGGAGGGTAGATAAGGCAAGTAACCTTTAATAAGTACTTGGATAAGCACTTGAAATCCCAATAACATTCAAGGCTCTGGGCTTAGTGCGGGAAAATGGGACAATTGTAGGCAGTCGTGTATTTTTTGCTGGTGCGGACTTGATGAACCAAAGACGATTCTATGATTCTAAATTTGTTTGATCTTTTGGAAGATGTATCTAGTTGAACAGATAAAGGGAATTGGGAGATGTAGACTACATGGATTCCCAAAAAAGTATTTGATAAGGTGCCATATGAAAAGGTAATAAGTAAGATAAGAGTTCATGAACTTGGGGATAATAAATTCTATTTTTGAGGATTGGTTAAAGGATAAGAGGCAAAACATAGGAAAAAAAGTGACATGTTTCAGTTGACAGGTTGTATCAGGTGCAGTGCTGCAAGCATCAAGGCCTTCAGCTGTGTGAAATCTAATATTAATCATTAGCTGACAGTGAACATTGTGTCTAAGTTTGCTGATTATCCGAGGCTGGGGGTAATAGTAAACTGTGGGACATCATAGGGAGACTGTAAAGAGACACAGGCAGGTTGAGTGAGTCTTTTTGTTATTCATTCTTGGGATGAGGGCCTTGCTGGCTAGACCCACATTTATTGGGCATCTTTATTTGCCCATAGGGCAGTTAAGAGTCAATTAATTTGCTGTGGGTCTGGAGTTACTTGAAAGCCAGACCTGGTAAGGACAGCAATTTCCTTCCCTAAAGGACAGTAGAGAACCAGATGGACGTTTCTTGTCAATTGACAACAGATTCATGGCCATCATTAGACTCCAGATTTTCTTTGAATTCAAATTCTACCATCTGCCATGGTGGGATTGAAACCTGGATCCCCAGAACATTGATAATAAAATGTGAGGCTGGATGAACACAGCAGGCCAAGCAGCATCTCAGGAGCACAAAAGCTGACGTTTCGGGCCTAGACCCTTCATCAGAGATCATCCCAGAACATTATCTGGATCTCTGGATTAACAGTCCAGCAAAAATACCACTAGGTCATCACCTCCCGACAGTTTGACTGATGGATTAAAATAAGTGAAAGTGTGAAGTCATTAATTTTTGCCATCAGAATAAAAAAGACAGATTATGTTTTAGAATATTCTAAGTGTTGATTTTCAGAGAGAGTTGGGTGTGCCCATTTCCCAAAAAATGGCATGCAGGTACAGCAAACCACGAGTAAGACATTTGGCTTGTTAGTGTTCATTAGATGGCAACTGGAATATAGGAATAAAGAAGTTTTTGCTGAAATTGTACAGGCTCTGGTGAGACCACATCCGGAATGCTGTTTGCAGTTTCGTTCTTTGTATTTAGGGAAGGATATATTTGTATTGGAGGTGGTACAGCAAAGGGTCAATAAATTGATTCCTGGGGTGAGGAGGTTGCCATGCGATGAGGGGCTGAGTAAATTGAGCCTATATTCTCTGGAATTTTGGAGAATAAGAGCTGATCTCACTGAAAGACACAAAATCCTGAAGGGAATTCATAGAGTGGGTGGCTGAGAATTTTTTTCCACTGATGGGTGAATCTAAAACATGGGGCATAGTCCCACAATAAGGAATCAACCATTTAGGCCTAAGATGGGAGGAAATGATTTCACATAAAAGGTGGTGAAGCTTTGCAGCTCTCTAGCCGGGGATTATTGAGCTTGCTGCTATGTTACATTCATTTAAGATTGAGATAGACAGATTTTTGGTTTGCCAAAAAATTATGGGATGTGGGGAGTAGGTAAATGTATTGTTCTGAAGTTAAAGCTCAGCCATTATTACATTGAATGGTGGGCTGTAGATAATAAAATGTGAGGCTGGATGAACACAGCAGGCCCAGCAGCATCTCAGGAGCACAAAAACTGACGTTTCGGGCCTAGACCCTTGGCCCAAAACGTCAGCTTTTGTGCTCCTGAGATGCTGCTGGGCCTGCTGTGTTCATCCAGCCTCACATTTTGTTATCTTGGATTCTCCAGCATCTGCAGTTCCCATTATCAATGGTGGGCTGTAGGTTTACTTTGTCAGCTATTTCTACAATTCTGTATGCCCTAACGTGTTTAGAAATGATGATACCTAAAGCCGAAGCCACCGGCTTTCGGTATGAAAGTGCCTTATATTAAAAATAATGCAGAAGTCAAGCACATGCACAGTAAAACTCATGTTACAACCACCCAGAGTAAAGCAGTCCTGTTAATTGGTAATCCACCAACTTAAAGATTTATTCTTTCCACTGTTGGTATACAGTGGCTGTAGTAGTAGTGGTACTGATGTACAAAATGTACCGTAACAAGTTTCCAAAGCTCAGTGAAAGTAATTTTGAAATCCGCAGCCTCTATCACCCAGAAAAAAAAGGCATCAAATGTTTAGGAACAACATCAAATCCATGTCAGTCTCCAAGTCTCACACCATCCTGATTTGGGCATATGCCACTGTTTCTTCATCATCATGGGGTCAAATACATGGATTGATCGATGGGTAGAACAATGGCAGATGGAATTTAACCTGGAAAAGTGTGAAGTGATACACTTTAGATGAGGCCAAGGGAGACAAAGGATTACTGAATAGAGTAAGAGAAGGCTGAGAGGAACAGAGGAATCTTGGTAGGCTTGTCCATAGATTCTTAAATATAGCAGAACAGGTTAGGAAGACTAGGAAGACATATGGGACACTTGCATTCAACAGTTGAGGCATTGACTATAAAAACAGGAGCTATATAGAGCTATATGTTGGACTATACAGAACTTTGCTTCAATCACACCTGGAGTACTGTATGTAGTTTTAGAAGCATGTTATTGCACTGTGGGTAGTGCAGAAGACTTTCACCAGAATGTTGCCTGGTATGGAGCATCTTAGGTTGTTTTCCTTGGAGGAGAGAGATTTGAGGGGATACCAGTAGGGGTGTATAAGATTATGAAGGGCATTGACAGAGTGGAGAGAAAGCAGATGTTCCCCTCAAAAGTAGGGTCAATAACAAGGGAGTGTACTTTTAAGGTGAAAGGCAGGATGTTTAGAGGAGAATTGAGGCAAAGATTTTCACCCAGATGGTGGTGGAGTTCTGGAATGCACTGCCTGGGAGGGTACTGGAGGCAGGAAACCTCAAAACCTTTAAAACGTACTTGGATGAGCACTGGGTAAAGTCATAACATTCAAGCCATGGGTTAAGTGCTGAAAATTGAAACTAGTATAGATTTAGTGCAGTTTTGGCAGAACAGACTCAATGGGCTAAAGGACCTCTTCTGTATTGTATGATTCAATGTTTTTAAAATCCCCACCTAATTGGAACGTCTTCAACACAAGCACAACAGAAGAATGAAGAAGACTCACTTCCATTTGTCAAAGGTGACTAGAATTGGCCATAAGTGCTAGTCCTGATCATTACATCCATATCCTAAGAATGGATATTCAAAATCAGAATCTTCAAATGTACAACTGGCATCTTTCAGCAATGCCACAAGTGTCCTATATTCACGCTGCAAAGATCCATCATGTGGAAGGCCAAAGAACCAGGTGGCAAAGCCCTGGCATAGCAAGACTGTGAAATTTACAAGAAAAATATAATTGCAGAACCAGCGAAGTTGTAGAGAAAATCGTGTTTGAGGTATCAAGTCCCCTGGGCCATCCCCAAGTCCCCTGGGATATACCCAAGGTTACTATGGGAAGTGAGGGAAGAGATTGCTGCTCCTTTGGCAATGATCTTTGCACCCTCACTGCCCGCTGGAGCAGTGCCAGATGATTGGAGGGTGACAAATGTCATTCCCTTGTTCAAGAAAGGAAATACGGATAATCCTGGAAATTACAGACCAGTCAGTCTTACTTCTGCGGTGGGCAAATTATTGGAGAGGATTCTGAGAGTATTTATCATGATTTGGAAAAGCACAGTTTGATTAGAAATATCAGAATGGCTTTGTGAGGGGCAGGTCATGCCTCACAAGCCTTACTGAATTCTTTGAGGATGTGACCAAAGCACATCAATGAAAATAGAACAGTGGATGTGGTGTAGAGATAATGGGAACTGCAGATGCTGGAGAATCCAAGATAACAATGTGGAGCTGGATGAACACAGCAGGCCAAGGAGCATCTTAGGAGCACAAAAGCTGACGTTTCGGTCCGAGACCCTTCTAGGAGACAGAGGGTGGTAGTAGATGGAAAGTATTCAGCCTGAAGCTCGGTGACCAGCAGTGTGCCACAGGGATCTCTTTTGGGACCTCTGTTCTTTGTGATCTTTATAAATGACTTGGATGAGGAAGTGGAAGGGTGGTTTAGTAAGTTTGCTGATGACATGAAGGTTGGTGGAGTTGTGGATGGCGTGGAGGGCTGATGTAGGTTGCAGTGGGATATTGACAGGATGCAGAGTTGGGTAAAGAAGTGGCAGATGGAATTCAACCTGGAAAAGTCTGAAGTGATTCATGTTGGAAGGTTGAATTTGAATGCAGAATAGAGGGTTAATGGCAGGAATCTCGGCAGTGTGGAGTTACAGGATTTATCAGGATGCTGCCTAGACGGGAGGGCAGGACTTGTGAGGAAAGGTTGAGGGAGCTAGGGCTTTTATCATTGGAGCAAAGAAGGATGTGAGGAGAGTTGATAGAGGTTTACAAGATGATGAGAGGCATAGATAGGGTGGATTTTCAGAGACTTTTTCCCAGGGTGGAAATTACTTTTATGAGGGGGCATAATTTTAAGGTGATAGGAACATGGTATAGGGGAAATGCCAGAGGTAGGTTCTTCACACAGAGAGTGACGGCGTGTGGAATGCGCTGCTGGCAGTGGTCATGAACTCAGATACTTTAGAGACTTTTAAGCAACTCTTAGATGGGCGCGTGGAAGATAGCAAAATGTAGAGTATGCAGGGTAGATTGATCTTAGTAGGATAATAGGTTGGCACAACATTGTGGGCTGAAGGGGCTATACCGTGCTGTACTGTTCTATGTTCAACTAAAGATAATATGTCAGAGTCAACTGTACCCGTGCCATTTTAACTGAACCCAATGCCCAGTTATTCAAATACTGTCTATTGTCATTTTATGCTGGACCCTTGCAGTAGATTACATCACTGCAGACTCAGATAAGATTTAATTTTTGAAGAAGAGTGTTTAAACATGATGCATGGCTTAGCATATTGGGGATAGGCTGGCTGTGAGTTTTTGTATGTTTGTGCACAATATTTAAATCAAAGCGAGTGCTGTTATTTCAACAAGTATGTAATGTGTGAACACTGTCAGATTAACTAGTCATTTGACATTGTTGTTTTGTGCAGACATGTGACACCTAACCTTCCCTTGTTTTCTCAATGGTTGTTGGTAAGGTTTGTGATTATGTGTGTTTCTGGCAAATGACTTGCCCCCATGCTCTGGCCGTTAGTCAACCAACACACCCATCCTTATGACACACCACCTTGTTATGCCAAGTGCAAAGCAGAAATACTCATTACCCAATGGGCTGTTAGCCAAACAGCTTATTTTACCCTCCTTTTCAATGCTTTTAAATCTTTTCGAGAGAAATGTGCAAAGAAAATGACAAAAAAAACAATTCTTTTTAATGTCTCAATTACTTCTCTCCAGGATGGAACACAATAATGTTCTGAAGATTGATCTTTAATTTCTGGAGACTCCAGGACCATTCTGGTGCATTGATAGCCCTAGCTGTGTGTCACGCTGACATGTCGCTAGAATTGTGACCTGGTCACTGTGAAGCCTTGGAGCTGATTTGGCCATGTCTGGAATGTTGACAGCTAATCACACTGCCTAATTTGTGCAAGCTCCTTCCATCCCTGGTACACTAGGGCATTGTCTTTTTACAGAGGCATCAACCAAATGGACTCACAGTGAACACATTTTTCACCCTGCTCAATCTCCTTTCTACTGAGGTTCATAGAAGAGTAGCTCAAATCCTTTGTGGAGACTGGTTTTCCAGTCACACTGTCATTTCTATTCAGTTTGAAATTAAAAATCTTTAAAAATCTTCACAATATTTTCCAAGGCAATGGAAACTGACTCAATGAAAAATCAGTTGCTAAATTGCTTCAACTCTGTTTGCACTGCTAATGAAGATGATTTTCACCCACTCAGTTTTGCACAGTTCGACTCAACTGAGTGTAATTTTGTTTTAGTTATGTTTTCAAAATCTGGACAGTAAATGTGCCCTTTTTTCACTTGCTAGTTCCGATTCTTGGCATATTTATTTAGTTAACAGCCATTTTAGTTTAACCAATGCTATTTTAGCTGTTCAAATCCCTCCTAAATGCAGCAACAAGAATTATTGCTGTTTCTGAGTCACTGGCCCAGTGTACTGGTGTTAACGTGCATTTTTCCACCTACTGAAATAGTAAAACCATGTGTTAAGCAGATTTCTTTTGCAGCTATCATTTAACCCTTTGACTAGTGCACTAATAGCAACTTCCAGACTAATATTTCTGCTTATTTACTGTAATAAATTGTCAATGCAGAGATCAGATGGGTGAACTGAATGAATTATGAATTCATGCACATTTTGTGATACATCATCTCAGCCAGAGTGTGTGCCAGGAGTTTGGGTGAGCACTCCCAATAATTGCCCATTCGAAATTAGGGGTGTTTGTGGTTGAATTTCTAAGATGTGTTACTCACAGACAAGGCTGTAAAGCAGGAGAGTCAGTTCATGAAAATACCTGCCACACCCCTGGCCCTACCCCACAAATGTCTATTTTGGAAAGCGAGTTGCCCCATTCATTAAAATTCTCAAGTACAGAGTTGAGACAGATTCTCCTCTTCAGGGCCAAAGTGTAAAGGCTTTTTGGAAGGGTTGTGGGTGGCAGAGGGCTGATGCACTCAGGAACGCACTTAACATGAGCTCGGGCAAAAGCTGTTCACATGTGTCTCTCCGTTCTGAATGGAAGATTGAGAGCATCCTGTGCATGAGCTTGCAATGATCACTTACCACTGATTGCTTGGGCTCTGACCCCGAAGAGAAAAGGCTGCTCAGGCATCAGTCAAAATGGAGCAACAAACTGGAAAGAATATTTGAATTATAGAATCCTGACAGTGTGGAAGTAGGCCATTCAGCCCATTGGGTCCACAACAGCCATCCAAAGAGCATCCCACCCCGACCCACACCCTATCCTATCCCTGCATTACCCATGTTTAATCCACCTCGCCTGTACACTGTGGGAAATTTAGCATGGCCAATCCACCTAACCTGTATGTCTTTAAACTGTGAGAGGAAACCAGAGTATCTGGAGGAAACCCACACAGATAAAGGGAGAACATACAAACTCTACACTGACAAACAGCCAAGGCTAGAATCAAAGATAATGGGAACTGCAGATGCTGGAGAATTCCAAGATAATAAAATGTGAGGCTGGATGAACACAGCAGGCCAAGCAGCATCTCAGGAGCACAAAAGCTGACGTTTCGGGCCTAGACCCTTCATCAGAGAGGGGGATGGGGGGAGGGAACTGGAATAAATAGGGAGAGAGGGGGAGGCGGACCGAAGATGGAGAGTAAAGAAGATAGGTGGAGAGAGTGTAGGTGGGGAGGTAGGGAGGGGATAGGTCAGTCCAGGGAAGACGGACAGGTCAAGGAGGTGGGATGAGGTTAGTAGGTAGCGGGGGGTGCGGCTTGGGGTGGGAGGAAGGGATGGGTGAGAGGAAGAACCGGTTAGGGAGGCAGAGACAGGTTGGACTGGTTTTGGGATGCAGTGGGTGGGGGGGAAGAGCTGGGCTGGTTGTGTGGTGCAGTGGGGGGAGGGGACGGAGGCTAGAATCAAGCCCAGGTCCATGGTTCTGCGAGGCAGCTATGTCAACCACTGAGCAATTGTGCCACCCTTTCGTTTGGAGATGACTTTACAAAGGGATCACATTTCTACATGAAATCCGCCAGTTGGTGACACCTCAGTTGGTGAAGGCTGCTAGCAAGAATGTTGTTTTCAGTTTCTCTGGTCTGAAGATTACTGTGGATTGATTCCTGTTGGAAGTGTTGTGGGTGTTTAATAAGGGCATCACCAAGCTTGTCTGTAATTCCCTCATGATTAACATTTACAAGCTTTATCAACTTGGACATGAAGAATATGCAATTCAGTTAAAAGTGGAAAGTGTATTATGTAGTGATGGAAAATGTACATTCTGCAAGGGCTCCTTTCCACCAGACAGTGGGAAGTATGCCCAAATGAATATGCAATATGAAGGAAAAGAACTGCACAACTCCCCACTGACCATGGTAAGCAGAGACAGTGTGACACAGTAGTGGCTAGAGCTAATGATGGTGACATAATTCTACATCACATCTGCATCTTTATCTGCTAAGCCACAGACAGGAAATCCTATCGACTCTTAATGATGATGCATTCCACCACACTGCTCACAACCATTTGTTCCAGCGGCCAGTCAAGAAGCCAGAGTTGTTTCAAAATTACTTTTGCAGAACTTGCGCACTTTAATACACCAGTGGCATTTACTTTGATGATAAGAACACTAAACATACTTTGCATTTGTAAATGGGTACTGTTCCTTTGGACCATTCAAATGCATTTCTTTTCCTTTTGTGGGTGAAATTAACTGACCCTCAATCTGTTTTCTTCTCCAAATCCTTCATTTTCTTTGTCATTTTCTTCTCAACACCCCTGTTGCTCACAGCCCATTTCTGTTCCCTTTCCACGGTTTCATTGTGAGTCACAAGAGATAATGGGATGTATCGGTTTAGTAACAGAATGTGTTCCCAAGAACACTTAACATCGGGCAGAGAAAACACAAAAGACATGAATAGGTTTGCTATTTCAAAGGAAAGTTCAAGTTCCTTACAGAAAATAAATAGTTTCTGCCAGCTATATGAACTGAATGTCAGTTATTGCATGCAAAGACTTTAAACCCGCATTAAAGGGCCTGAATCGTACTTAGGTTGGTCGTTCATTTTTACATAATTATAATGATTTAATTGATGACTATATATGACACTGGGTTAAAGACATTTTAAACAGTCTACCAACCATGTGTGAATAAGAATCATAGCCCCTTCTTTGTGGCAGTTTCTCTTCTGTCTTCCTTCCCAATCCAGCATGTCTTGGGTCAGAAGTCAGACATGAGAGCATAAAACCAAGGCTAAAGCTCTAGTGCAGCACAGAAGGAAGTTAGTGGTTTGGATAAGATAGAACATAGAACATAGAACAGTACAGCACAGAACAGGCCCTTCAGCCCACAATGTTGTGCCGACCATTGATCCTCATGTATGCACCCTCAAATTTCTGTGACCATATACATGTCCAGCAGTCTCTTAAATGACCCCAATGACCTTGCTTCCACAACTGCTGCTGACAACGCATGCCATGCTCTCACAACTCTGCGTAAAGAACCTGCCTCTGACATCCCCTCTATACTTTCCACCAACCAGCTTAAAACTATGACCCCTCGTGCTAGCCATTTCTGCCCTGGGAAATAGTCTCTGGCTATCAACTCTATCTATGCCTCTCATTATCTTGCATACCTCAATTAGGTCCCCTCTCCTCCTCCTTTTCTCCAATGAAAAGAGACCGAGCTCAGTCAACCTCTCTTCATAAGATAAGCCCTCCAGTCCAGGCAGCATCCTGGTAAACCTCCTCTGAACCCTCTCCAAAGCATCCACATCTTTCCTATAATAGGGAGCCCAGAACTGGATGCAGTATTCCAAGTGCGGTCTAACCAAAGTTTTATAGAGCTGCAACAAAATCTCACGACTCTTAAACTCAATCCCCCTGTTAATGAAAGCCAAAACACCACATGCTTTCTTAACAACCCTGTCCACTTGGGTGGCCATTTTAAGGGATCTATGTATCTGCACACCAAGATCCCTCTGTTCCTCCATGCTGCCAAGAATCCTATCCTTAATCCTGTACTCAGCTTTCAAATTCGACCTTCCAAAATGCATCACCTCGCATTTATCCAGGTTGAACTCCATCTGCCACCTCTCAGCCCATCTCTGCATCCTGTCAATGTCCCGCTGCAGCCTACAACAGCCCTCTACACTGTCAACGACACATCCGACCTTTGTGTCGTCTGCAAACTTGCTGACCCATCCTTCAATCCCCTCATCCAAGTCATTAATAAAAATTACAAACAGTAGAGGCCCAAGGACAGAGCCCTGTGGAACCCCACTCACCACTGACTTCCAGGCAGAATATTTTCCTTCTACTACCACTCGCTGTCTTCTGTTGGCCAGCCAATTCTGTATCCAAGCAGCTAAGTTCCCCTGTATCCCATTCCTCCTGACCTTCTGAATGAGCCTACCATGGGGAACCTTATCAAATGCCTTACTGAAGTCCATATACACCACATCCACAGCTCGACCCTCATCAACTTTTCTAGTCACATCCTCAAAAAACTCGATAAGGTTTGTAAGGCATGACCTACCCCTCACAAAGCCGTGTTGACTGTATTTGATCAAGCCATGCTCTTCCAGATGGTCATAAATCTTTGGATATTGGACTGCAGTTGCTGTCAGCCTGTGTAGATGAATTTTAAAAAAAGTAGGCAAAGTTCTCACCAGTGCCCTTGCTAATATTCCTTCCTCAGCAAATAGCATCAAAAACAAATTTATTATTAACGTGATTTTGACATGCACCCAGATGGATGATGGCATTACAGTTTTAACTGAGAGTAATGGTGTTAACCCTGAAGTTAGCTGAAAAGTTGTTGGGAAACCCACCTTCACTTAGCCATGTCATTCTACATTCATCAGGCCATTAACGGTCTTCCAACAGCCGCCATCAGTGGCCTCCAGCTGATCAAACAGCTCACAGTTCTCTAGTCCCAATGGCGCCATCAGGGGCAGTGGCCATAGGTAGGACTGCATCATCTCCCTGAAGAAGAAACCTGGCCTTGTGGCGCAACCAGGATTTCGCCAAGGCCAGGCTGGTACAGCATCAGGGAGGCAAGGGTGTTTGCATTCAGAGATACCCATTTACAAGTGCAAAGTACGTTTAGTGTTGTTGTCAACAAAGTAAATGCCACTGGTGTATTAAAGTGCACAAGTTCTGCAAAAATAATTTTGAAACTATTCTGGCTGCTTAACAGGCCACTGGAACAAATGGTTCAGAGCTACCTTGGAAAAGGGAAGGAAATGAAATTGGGTGAGGGTATCCACGCATTAGGCACCTTTTTCCCAACCCTGAAGGATGCTTGGCCCAGTCGCTGAGTAAAATCGCAGAAGTGGCAAGAGAAGGCTCTTTAACAGCCACTTTAAGGATCTCAGTAGGCCCCTGGGAGTGATTCCCCTGCCACAGATAACATCCCAGTGAAGGTGGGTAAGTGATGGCCAGAGGCTAACCAATTTCATACCAGCCTTCCTGCCAACCCACCACTGGGTTAGTGTAAATTTTCCGTCTCTCTCTCCCCCCCTCTCTCTCTCCCTCCCTCCCTCTCTCTCTCACTTTACTTCATTCTCTTGCTCTCCTTCTTCCATTCATTTATTAAATATTTCCAAAAATGTTTTCAGCTGAAGGGATCTTGGACACCATTGTTTTCCAATGATCATTATTTAGTTGCTTATAAGAGAGAATATAAATAGTATCAAAAGACACTACTGTCTTACCTCGTGTACGTACTCACTGATAGGCAAAGATCCTGGATGAGCTTCTCACATTGCTACAGTTCCTGATGGAATACCCCAAATTGTTAAATTCTCGTAAGGGGAGGCACGAACTGTTTCTCCGTCTTTATCCAGCTAGCCACTCAGTCGGTCCTATCAAGGTTAACATAAAACTAAATCCCTACCCTTGAGGATCGCTTTCTCCTTGACTGAACTACAATAATGTTTTAAAAGGAGCTCATTTAGCCAGGCTTAACAAAAGGAGCGAGTTTATTAATTACTACTCATGAAAAGTAAATGCAACACCTATACACACAGATTAGAAATCAGAGGAGATTCCAAAGAAAGATAGAAGTTTTCAATCCCCGAGGTGTTGGCTAAGACCAGATAAGTTGATGTTGCGGCCATTATTGGGTTGCACCTGTATTGTTGACTTTGGCAGTTGAACAGTCAACTGTAGGCTGACTCATTTCCCTTTGCCCTGATTCCTTTCTTTTGTTAAGTGCTTTACAACACTCAGCATGACAGATATCTTTCTTTCTTCACTTGTGTTGCAGGTTTACCTAATGGCCATTGTCAATCTGAGACTTCCACAGAATACAATACACACTTAAGACCATAGCAGAGCAATAATAACATATACATAAGAGCTGAAGCTCTCTCCTATCCCTTTTTTTTGAGTTTTCCTGGAAGGGGAAAGGGTAATCCACCCCACATTATCTCAAGCTGGTCTCTCTCTGCTTGACATTTCTTTGACACCATTAAGCAATACATTCCATCAGTATCACACCAGACATTTTCACTAGACAGCCATTGATTTGCTACTTGAGTCATTTTGTTTAGCTGTGTGTTTTAAAATTTTCTTCTAATTCAATACTTTTTTTGTTTGTTTTCAACCTGTATGGAATAAACTTCTGTTGTTAAAGAAAATATACAGCCTCATGTGACTATGTCTCAGTGACTGACCACCACTTTAAATTATTCAATAGGAAATATTATCTATCCAGCCCAATTTCATATTGGGATCTGACTTATGCAGTAGTACCGTTAGCTAGAATCATAAGACTGAATGCAAGTTGTTATAATTTGTACCTTGATATGGATTCCCAACTTCACAGAAAGTTTTGGCGGTACGCTATTTTTACTGCTAGGAGCCAGTGGAGGTTTTTGATTGTACCCTAGTTCTGCAGAGCTGCACAGATTCTGATAATTTGGATTTCACTCAATCCTGCTAAACTCTTGATGTGCATAAATCTGTCAACTTCTGATATGTTCAAAAAGGCACTCAATTCAGAAATAGCCTGTGGTTAATATACTAACTTGTAGACTTTAAGCTCCTGTTCTGGCATTCTAGCTGAAGGTGACATATAATGATGGCTCAGAACCTTCAAATACTATCAATGTTTTTATCCCTTAATTCCAAATTTTCTTTTCAACAATTCCCCTTCCAGGAAAACTCAAAAAAAAGGGATAGGAGAGACCTTCAGCTCTTATGTATATGTTATTATTGCTCTGCTCTGGTCTTAAGTGTGTATTGTATTCTGTGGAAGTCCCAAATTGACAATGCCCAGGGACAAATGACTGCCGATGTGAGTTTGGTGATTGTCAAAAAAGCTGGTATGGTGTTAGAATTATGGAGTCACAGAAGTTTACAGTGCAGAAAAAAAGGCTCTTTAGCATTGTGTCTGTACCAATCACAACAAGCTCCTAACTGTTATAATCCAATTTTCCATCACTTGGCCGAGAACCTTGCTATTACAAGTGCACATCTAAAAGCCTTTTGAACGTTTTGAGGGTTTCTGCCTCTACCACACTTACAGGTAATGAGTTCCGGATTCCCAACCACCCCACGTGTTAAAAAGTCTCTTTCCTTACATCACTTCCGAACCTCCTGCCCTTTATCTTAAATCTACGACTCCTGATCACTGATCTCTCCACCAAGGAATAAAGTTCCTTCCTGTCTGCCCTATCTATGCCCCTTATAGTGTTATACATCTTAGTCATGTCCCCTCTCAATTTCCTCAGCTCCAAGTAAAACAACCCAATCTTTCTTCATAACCAAAACTCTCTGGCCTAGCAACATCCTAGTAAATCTCCTCTATACCCTGTCTAGTGTAAGTACATCTATCCTATAATATTCCAGAACTGCACACAATACTCTAGCTATGGCCTAAATAACATTTTATACGCTCCCAGCATAAGCGTCCTGCTCTAATTCATCTGCATCAATGGAATGTAACATGTAATTGTGTTAATTAAACTTCAAACAAAAGGAGAACAACTTGAGATAATGAAGGACTGACTACTCTATACCCCATTTCCAGGGATATGCCAAAAAGTGGCTAAAACAGTACTTCAACACTTTATCCTTGCCCACTGGACAGGTAGGCGACTGGGCGACTGGTGTTTTGAAGCCTGGAAGTGAACATTAATTGGCCACTTGATGTCCTTTATTAGTAAGAAGCTGAGAAAGTAGCCCATCGACCTTATTATCCAGAACCTAGTGAAGTAGCGAGAAAAGGGTGAGCTTACCTGCAGGGCCAAATTGCCCTATTATTCCCCATTTTTGCTACCTCCAGGAAGGGAAGAATTACGCTGAAGCAGTTTTTTCATTTCAGCTGGCCAAGTAAAAAAGTTCAGAGAATGGAGTGGACAGTGAAGGTGCCCTAGATTCTGCCTGCTGGGAAACATCACCACCCTTGACTATTGAGGGGGTCTCTGTCATATTAATGAATGCACTTTGGGTTAATGCAAATCAAATGTTCATTGGGAACAGCAATCGTCTGAACTATTGGCTGTGAGGCAGAGCAGGGATTTAGTGAGATGTACTGAATGCAGGGCCCCAATTATATTTACTTTTTGATCTGACATCCAAAGCAGATAAACAAAAGTGGTTCCACCAGTTACACAGCACTGACGATCAGAGGGTTATTTGGGGGCACAGAAACCTGCCTGACACATTTTTCTGCTGTACTATTATACCTTTAATAAAGACGGGGGGAAATGTTGTTCCTCCCAGGGGGTTGTCCAACCCTAATAATGCTGGTTGTCTGTGAAACTTAAAAACAGCCTAACCTCGTCAGGTCCAGACCGCCTTTTCCATAAAATTTCAAATTAAAATGACCATGCCCTGTAAAAAGTGAACAACAAGTAAGGAGAGAATTTGAACTTATCACAGTGCCTGTAAACTAAAGAAAATCCCATACAGAAAGTTTAGATTATCAAACATCTTATTATTTGAAACAAAATAGACCTTGGATCCAACTTAATTATTATTTACATTTTAGATGACAACTTTTGAATTGCTCCTATAATTGCTGTAAAAGAATGCCGAGCCAACACAAGTAATATGCCTGTCATTAAGCCCTTGTTTAATATAGCCTGATGCTGGCTAGGCAGTTTACTTGTTGGCAACATAAATGGCATAATATTGGAATGGTAAGAAGCATGAACTTGGAACAAACCCTGCATTACTGAGAAGGTTGCTTAAATACCAAACATTAATTAATCCTACTGCAATCATGCTTTATAAGGTGTGAAAGATTATTAAGTTTTGCAGTAATCAATTCAGCAACTTTGGTTCTTCAGCAAGGAAGACATTGTGCATTAATCTAAAGAGTCAATTACAAATATCCATGTACAGCAGGTCAGTAAACATCTATAAAAGGAGCACACAGGTTAGTGATTTTTGGAGCAAAGTCCCCATGCCACCACCTAAGCACCTCAAAATAAAACAGGAGGAGCCCATCAACTTAACTAGAAGATAATAAAACAAACAACTGTATACTGTGAAAGTCTGAAGCAAAACAGAAAGTGCTGGAGAAACTCAGCAGTTCTGGCAGCATCTGCAGAGAGAGAAAAGAAGAGTTAATGCTTCAAGTTCAATGATGCAGACTTCAAAGTTAACTATGTTTTTCTCTCCACTGATGCAACCAGACCTGTTGAGTTTCTCCAGCACTTCCTGCTGTTGGTGTTGAATTTACCTGGAGGTACATCCTTTAAAAAATAATGGACATGTGGAACATTCCAGTGCAGTAACCCTGAGTTGATTTTCATTCCCAGAATCTAATGCCACCATTGGGCATGTAATGCTGGCCAAGAGCACACAAATGCAAGTCAAGGGACCCAATGAAATGGCTATTTCCATAGTCCTATCTAAATAAGAATGGCAGGAGGTCTCCTAGGCTGATTGGAGGCATTTCAGCAGTGAAAGATCAGCAACCCCACTGTCAGTATGTGAGAAAGCACAAGGGCATCTCCATCCCTTGTTGCTAAGCATGAACACCAGGAGAACTAGTGCCCTTTGAGGTCTAGGACAAAGTCTCCCATTGTAATGGGAACTGTCACAGTTTCAACTGATGTACAGAGTTGATACTACCAAATAGATTGGATCCTCCAGCTGTGATTTCTGGAACCACCTGGGCTTCTGGTTAGTAGACATTATCACTACGCAATCTCTCTCAATGACAATCTGAGTACTATATAATATCATAAAAGCAGAAATGTGCTTTGGAACCAGTAATTTATCTCCCATTTTTTCCTGATCCCACCTCCAGTCACAACATCATGTGCCAATGAAAATTCATTGTCTTATCTTGTATGAGAACAATTAATATTTAAATCTTTACTGTCATGGTTTTAGATCTCAGTCACATCCATTCCTAAAATTACTGTCTTATAATCACCCCGGGTGTCTGTTATCCTGACATTAATTGTCCTGTTGTGTTTTTGGTTCTTGTGTGTTTCTGAAACTCAAGGCATCGGATTGGGTGGCATGGTAGCTTAGTGGTTAGCACTGCTGCCTCTCAGCACCAAGGGCCCACATTCAATTCCATCCTCTGGCACCTGCCTATGTGGAGTTCGCACGTTCTCCCCATGCCTGCATGGGTGTCCTCCAGGCGTTCTGGTTTCCTCCCATAGTCCAATGATATGCAGGATGGGTGCATTAGCCATGCTAAATTGCCCCTTGTGTCCGGGAATGTGTAGTTTGGGTGGATCAGCCATGGAAAATGCAGGGTTACAGGGATGGGCGAGCCAGGGTGGGATGCTCTTTGGAGATCCATTGTGAACTTGTTGGGCCGAATGGCCTGTTTCCACACTGGAGGGAATTCCTTATCAGAATATGAGCCTCAAAGTTTCAATTGTAGCTTAACTTACAAAGGCCAAGGGAATTCCTTTTGCAATTTAACTGGGCGTTGCTGTTGTTATATTTGATACTTTAGATGCCTTGTCGTGACATATGGTAGTTCTTTTGGTTACATATTATAAAGGGGTTTCTCTTGTTATAATTACATGGGAGTTTCCCTTGTTGAAACTTGCACAAGAGAAAGAGGTGCCATATTACAGTTTACAGAAAAGTTCCCACTTTTAACAGGTGTAAATGAGTTCTCCGTGTTGAAATTCACATGTTAGTTTTCCATGTAACACATATGTACACATGCACATCATGCTGCAGGGTAAACCCCAATGTTGTAATTCCCCATCCAATATGTCCAGTGCCCCACATGCAGATATTTGTTTCATCCAATAAATACTTTGTTACTCAGATCACAATGAATATATTTTGACTGTAATGGTATTTTGACTGAATTATGAAAAGCGTACAATTCCAGTAGCCTGTCAGAAAGTGTCTGACACCATGTTAATCTGAATCAACAAAGCATATGAACATTCAAATGTCAGTACAGCACACACAAACTCATAAAGTGATACATCTCGACAGAATGGATCATGTGCATGATACATAAATGAATGCTCAACCAATAATATTTAATGAACTGTTCGTGGCTTTTCTCAAAACCAACCAACAAAGGTCTTGGTTTGGACCACTTGTGAAAAGTCATTTAACAGGGCGAGCATTTAAAAGTACATCAGCATTATTTTTAATGTGTGTCAAGTTTCCCTGGGTGGTCTGACTGGTAAGTGACATCATCAGGAAACATGCAGCTACAAAAGAGTTACTACAACACCGTTTGAAGATTATTCTCGCTGCGGGTGGTTTGAGAAGTTAATATATGGGAAAACCACATGAGATGCATTGTTTTTAGACAATGATAAATGGCTTGCTCCAACATTGACAAGCCAAGGACATTGTTACCTGATGTATTTTGGAAGACAGATCCTGACACTTTGAATTAAACACACTGCTGTGCTTCATATATAAGAATTCAAATGTTTTCTTTTCCAGGACTTTATCCACATTGACCTCAATTTACTTTCAATGAATTGCTTCATTCAGTGTTTTGCATTTTTGAAGATGGAGAGGATTATGTAAATCATGTTCTGATGTGCAAACACAGTATAAATTTGAGTTCAAGCACTCTAATGGGTATTGGGATTGGGGTGTTCTAAGGTGACATGAATAGTTTTGTAGAGAGCAATCTTGTGCACATGATGCTATTTTGCTGATAACTGGTTCTTGAATGGCGAAAAGAAAAATGATAAATGGTGGAAATCTGAAATAAAAGCAGCAGATCTTGGAAATACTGTTTTTGTGTCCTTTTGAGCTTCAGTCGATTGGTTCTTTCTTACGATGTAAATCTGTCAGTCAAATGATGATCTCCAACAGGTCTGGCAGATTGCTTCCTTTGAACTCTGGCCTTTATTCCATGGTCTCCAAAGTTCCTTGCTTGATATAAATAGAAATTTATTATGATAATGCATGAATATTATATTGCATATGTAATGCTTTCAAATATTTTAAAATGGTTTAAGTTTATTTGTTCATGAGATATTGGTGTCACTGATTGGGCCAGTATTTATTGTCTATCTCTAATCGCACCTTGCTCTGATGAGCTTGTTCAGGTCACTTCAGAGGGCAGTTAAGAGTAATTAGGAGTTACATGTGGGCCATACTGGGTAATAATTTCTTTCTCTAAAGGGCATTCTTTTTTAACACAATTGACAGTGGTTTCATGGTCAACCATCAGGCTAGCTTTTAATTCCAGGTTTTCCTTTTTGTTTATTGTGTGCATGTTTCACCATTTGCTATGGTGGGATTTGAACCTCTATCCTGAGAGCATTTGCCAAAGGCTCTGAATCACTATTCCAGTGACATTACCACAAGGCCCCTGCCTCCCTGTGTGTGAACATATATCAGATTTTATTTTTTCTAATTCCTGTCGTGATTGTCCTTGCTCGTCTTCAATGCCTGAAAGTATTTTACTGAAACAGATGATCTCATCATTATCCCATTCTGTTAGTGGGACTTTTCTTTGTGAAAATTGGCTATGTTTTTATGCATTTCTTGCAGTAGAACAGTAATCGATTTCAAAAAGTACTTACTTGGTTGCAGTACACTGTGGGACAGGCTGGTTGCTGCAGTAGGTGCTATTAAAATGTAATGTTCTGCTTCCCTTCTTGCTTAGTTTCCAGGAAAGGGAAATGGATCACTCATTCCCTAACCTAACAATATCCTCCCAGTTAAAAGATGCCTAAATATCCATACCATCTGATCCCTGGCATCAGCTGTTGGCTTGCAGAGTGGTTAAAAATCTTTACGGCCAATTATAAAATCTGGAAGAAAAATACCATGCATTCGTGGCGAACCTTTAACGTTGTTTTGTCCACTTGCAGTACAGTTTAGATAGCAGAGGACAGTCTGAAATGATAGAAATTCCCTGGCATTAACCCAATTTAACCAAGCTATTTAATTTAGGACTTGCTGAGACTGCACCCCCGGATATTTCTGTTCCAGATGATTTCTTTTAGTCAAAATTCATATCCCCGTACACTAGGCAGTGGGAGTGAAGAGAAAGATTTCTGGATTTATGCTAGCAAACTAATAATGTGTGAAGTTATTAATTGTACAGTGTAGGAATGCAATTAGTGCAGTCACTCTATCCACCCCCATGTGTTGACACTAAATAACTAAAGATGATGCTTAATGTGTAGTATCTTACAGAGATGGCACACATTCCCACAAACTGGATAGAGCCAAGAATTTAGCTGACGCCCACCTTCACTTGTACTCCCTTCATTACTGCAGTCATGTAGGAGCTGAATGCTTATGTCACTTAACTGCAACTTAGTTGGCCATAGTTAAATGAGAAATGATAACTGGGTTAAGGTTTAAGCAGTGCCCCAATCCGGGTTTGGAGAAAAGTTCGCTGAAGTTCCTGTTTCATTTCTCCCTTGGTGACTCATAACCTGATGACTTAAGAGTATCTTCTTAGGATTATTAAGAGTCATTAACATCGCTGATCAAACAGAACTGGTGGCTCACAACTGGGAGAAAATGTTTTTAAATCAAGGTCTCTGCTTTGGGCCTGTATTCAGACTTTCACCCTTTACTTCAGCAAGATTGAACATTTTACTTTATGTACTAAAGTACACAAGAAGTGATGGAATGACCTGGAATTGGAGTGATGTGAAATTTGACTAGGTAAATTAAAATACGCTGTACATGGAGAATTAGAAAAAATAACCCTGGGTTACTTGTAGCTGTTGTAATTGTTGTTACCTCTCTTCTTTCTGTAATGGGAGTGCCCCAGTACAGCTATCCTCCAGCTGGAAACTAAACTGTGACCATAGCCATCAAATTGACATTGTTTCTTTACACCACACAAGGATGGCATGACGTGAATTGAGTAAAGATAACAGCAAGCAAGGAGGCTATTCAGCCCATTATGTCAGCACTGGTCAACAAAGACCCATCCAATCTATTTCCACTCTCCAGCTCTGGCCTCTAGTCTTGTATGCAGTGGAACTTTAAATGCAAAACCAGGTTTCACTCATACATTATGTGATGCCCTCCCTGCCCTACTCTTTCAGCAGTCACTTGCAGATCCCCACCATGATCTGGGAAAAGTAGGTTCTCCTGTGATTTCCTCTGATCCTCTTAATTCTTATCCTAAAACTCTACTCTCTGGGAATAGAGCCTTCCTATCCACTGAGTTGTATATATTTCAACAAGATCTTCCCTCAGCCTCGAGTGTTCCAGAAAAAAAAAACCCAGCCTCGGTGAATTATGAATCTATGTATTTTGGGATTATAAATTTATTGGTTGCAATTTCAAATTAAATTTCCCATTTCTTTGAGTTTCCTTGCCTAAATTAACATCTTCAAGGTCATTCATATAAGACGTAAACAAAGTTACCAGATTTCTTTATTTACTTGAGTGTAGCCAATGCTAGTGTTTTCCTGCTCTTTATTATTAAAGCAAAATGAAAGGAGATGATTAAATTTTGCTGGAATTTGACAGGTTCTTTGACAATTGGATACACATAGTAGCTGATACTGTAGGCCAACTCGAATTGTCATAACTAAAACTGGACCACACAGAATGTCAAGTCATAAAGCAGGACCAATTTTGGACGCAAGTGACAGCAAAATTCCTAATGCTTCTCAGAATATACAGCCTGATTTTACCTCCAGGTAAATTTTAAACATATGGGAAATGAGGTGATTTTAGAGCCATGGAGTCATACAGCATGGAAACAGATCCTTCGGTCCAACTAGTCCATGTTGACAAGAACCCCAAATCAAACTTGACCCACCTGCCTGCATTTGGCCCATATCCCTCCAAACATTTCTTATTCATGCACCTATCCAAACATCTTTTAAATGTTGTAACTGTATCTGCATCAACCACTTCCTCTGGAAGTTCATTCCACGTGTGAACCACTCTCTGTCTAATTACTTGGGGGTCTTTGAGCGAAGCCTCAGTTGTTTAAATGCTTGGGTGTATTTTAAACCTGTTGGCAGGCTTTACAATCAGAACAGTCAGGAAATTGGTGAAAAGCTAATGACAGGATTGGTTTTCATGGCAGCCTTGAGTTATACTGCAGAAATCCTAGTGCAAGATTGAAATGGAACCAATCTGTGTACTCTTGTTATATTTACTTACAGAGTGACACATGACAAGCATACATGTCTTAACCTACCAAAAACATAATTTCAGCTTGTGGCTGAGTGTTCAGATCAATCACTAGTTAACGCCAAACACCAACGTGCAATGAATATACAATTATAATTGCAGGGGGTATCAAGGAGGAAGGGAAGGGAGAGGGAGGGAAGCCGAGGAACATGCTGCCTCCAATCCCCAAACTAGACTTCTTTACTTCCCTAAGCTGAAGACAAACCCCCAAACCCTTTCACCGAGCTGACACCCCTTAACTGACCATGGCCCAATGGCCGAACTCTTGACTGACTTGGTTAGACAGCCCTAACTGATGACCACCAGACTCCCGACTGAAATACGTACAGCTCCCAGATTGAATTCCCATTAAGCCCTGGATTGGTTGCACTGCACCTGTAAGACTGACTGTGCAGTTCATTGCCCAGGCAGAAGAGCTAAGGACACCAACCACCCCACCCCCCCCCCCACTCCCCACCGCCACCACCACCACCAATCCCCTGATCTAACCACACCAAGGAGCTGACTGACCATTTCAAAGTCCCTGAACTTAGACTGGTGCTGCCCTCGACTTCCCATCTGGGGATCCCCTGTCTGACGGCTGTCTCCCTTGGTCTGCCTCAGCACCACATAAATTTTGAGACATAACCATTCAGCTGAAGCACATATAGTTTATCTGACACATATACTACTGGAAGGAGGAGCATGTAAGAGGTAGCACAGGATGACACAGCAACACGCCCTGCCCCTTGCTTATGAATGCTGGCCACGATGACAAGCCGCCTGGCTTTGTGCATCTGCGAAGCAACAAGGCAAGACAGAGGTACTGTGAATCTTTAAGCTGTATCTAAGGGAATGTGCAAAAAAGTAAGGCAGGCAGAGATGCTGTGAGCACCCAGGAGGTGCAAAGTGAGTGAACAGTAAAGGAGCTCTGAGATGCACCCAGTCCAGTCCATGAGTTTGATGCCTACTCCTGTAAGTGGTGTCCAGGCAGCAGCATTCCAATGAAAGATGCTGGTGTGCTTTAAAGTGCAGCATTGAACTGCAGGACTATATTATGAGTGTGTTTCAGATATGCCATGATGGTGTGAAGGGACTGGTACATATTTGATTACAAACTCTGTGGAAAACAGTTGTTGCCCATGCATGCCCTGAGATGTTGGTGCCTGCTGTCTGAGACAGCAGGTATCTATAAAGTTAGGCCTGAACAGCATTTTATAAACATTCTTACAGCCTACTCGGTAAGTCAGGTTCAACTTCTATGCTAATAAAATGTGAGGCTGGATGAACACAGCAGGCCAAGCAGCATCTCAGGAGCACAAAAGCTGACGTTTCGGGCCGAGACCCTTCATCAGAGAGGGGGATGGGGGGAGGGAACTGGAATAAATAGGGAGAGAGGGGGAGGCGGACCGAAGATGGAGAGTAAAGAAGATAGGTGGAGAGAGTGTAGGTGGGGAGGTAGGGAGGGGATAGGTCAGTCCAGGGAAGACGGACAGGTCAAGGAGGTGGGATGAGGTTAGTAGGTAGCGGGGGGTGCGACTTGGGGTGGGAGGAAGGGATGGGTGAGAGGAAGAACCGGTTAGGGAGGCAGAGACAGGTTGGACTGGTTTTGGGATGCAGTGAGTGGGGGGGAAGAGCTGGGCTGGTTGTGTGGTGCAGTGGGGGGAGGGGACGAACTGGGCTGGTTGAGGGATGCAGTAGGGGAAGGGGAGATTTTGAAACTGGTGAAGTCCACATTGATATCATATGGCTGCAGGGTTCCCAGGCGGAATATGAGTTGCTGTTCCTGCAACCTTCGGGTGGCATCATTGTGGCAGTGCAGGAGGCCCATGATGGACATGTCATCAAGAGAATGGGAGGGGGAGTGGAAATGGTTTGCGACTGGGAGGTGCAGTTGTTTGTTGCGAACTGAGCGGAGGTGTTCTGCAAAGCGGCCCCCAAGCCTCCGCTTGGTTTCCCCAATGTAGAGGAAGCCCACCCACCCCACCACCCAAGACATTTTTCCATCCCCTCCCCTGTCTGCTTTCCAGAGAGACCACTCTCTCCGTGACTCCCTTGTTCGCTCCACACTGCCCTCCAACCCCACCACACCCGGCACCTTCCCCTGCAACCGCAGGAAATGCTACACTTGTCCCCACACCTCCTCCCTCACCCCCATCACAGGCCCCAAGATGACATTCCACATCAAGCAGAGGTTCACCTGCACATCTGCCAATGTGGTATACTGCATCCACTGTACCCGGTGCGGCTTCCTCTACATTGGGGAAACCAAGCGGAGGCTTGGGGACCGCTTTGCAGAACACCTCCGCTCAGTTCGCAAAAAACAACTGCACCTCCCAGTCGCAAACCATTTCCACTCCCCCTCCCATTCTCTTGATGACATGTCCATCATGGGCCTCCTGCACTGCCACAATGATGCCACCCGAAGGTTGCAGGAACAGCAACTCATATTCCGCCTGGGAACCCTGCAGCCATATGGTATCAATGTGGACTTCACCAGTTTCAAAATCTCCCCTTCCCCTACTGCATCCCTCAACCAGCCCAGTTCGTCCCCTCCCCCCACTGCACCACACAACCAGCCCAGCTCTTCCCCCCCACCCACTGCATCCCAAAACCAGTCCAACCTGTCTCTGCCTCCCTAACCGGTTCTTCCTCTCACCCATCCCTTCCTCCCACCCCAAGCCGCACCCCCCGCTACCTACTAACCTCATCCCACCTCCTTGACCTGTCCGTCTTCCCTGGACTGACCTATCCCCTCCCTACCTCCCCACCTACACTCTCTCCACCTATCTTCTTTACTCTCCATCTTCGGTCCGCCTCCCCCTCTCTCCCTATTTATTCCAGTTCCCTCCCCCCATCCCCCTCTCTGATGAAGGGTCTAGGCCCGAAACGTCAGCTTTTGTGCTCCTGAGATGCTGCTTGGCCTGCTGTGTTCATCCAGCCTCACATTTTATTATCTTGGAATCTCCAGCATCTGCAGTTCCCATTATCTCTCTCAACTTCTATGCGTTTGGTTCCAAGATACTTTCCACAGCATTGCTGTTATGACTATGCAAATGTCCACTAGTGGATAGCTCTTAACATAGCCCCTTCCACATTATAAGAATGGAACATCACTTAATGTAATGTATATTTTAATACATAGAATCCCTAAACTATGGAAGCAGGCCAATCAGCCCACCTATTCCACACCAACCCACTGAAGAACATTCCATCCATACCTCCCTCGCCAGAGCTCTGTGACTCTGTACTTCCCATGGCTAATCCACCTAACCTGCACATCTTTGGGAGTGAACCAGAGCACCTGGAGGAAGCCTATGTAGACACTGGGAGAATATGCAAACTCCTCAGAGACAGTCGCCTGAAGGCAGAATCAAATCCAGGTTCCTAGCACAGTGTGGCAACAGTGTTAACCACTGAACCACTAACCACTGTGATGCCCCAAATGTATCTGAAAATACTCAATGCTGTAATTTCATCTGCAATAAATTAAATGAACAGAATATTTTACCCCTCCCACTGCCCCTAACCAGCAACATTCCCTCCAAAAACCCCCTCCCATGCACACACAAATAAGACTGGTATTAAAACTAACAATTCATCAGACAGTACTGAGGACAGCAAATGCATAAATTTCCACTTCTTTCAACAAGTAGCGATATATTACTATTTGTCTTTTAACTGCTTCACTGTTAAAACCAGCACTCCAGGGCACCATTAGATGCAGAAAGACTTAACAGAATGTAGTTAAAATCTAAAATAACAAAGTTCTTATTATTTAGACAATAAAACCGATGATTCATTCTGCAGCTTGACATATCTTTAAGCTGTTAATTCAGACATTAAAATTAAACAGTATCAGTGAATGTTGAGATCTTTTTTATACACCTCCGGCTTTCATGTTGAATTGTCACAGTTCTGACTATGTTTTGAAGAGGTGTATAGACAATTAATATAGGCTCGTAGTTTCGATCTCAAGGCTAGAGAAATTACCATCGTGATGTCAATGCATGAAAAGTTTTAAGGAATGAAGTTCCTTACACTGACTTGAGTGTTCAGAGCAAGCAAGTATAACCATAAAAATAGAGCTAAGGTGTTCACGAAGCATTTCTCATGCAAAAGGGAGTAAAAGTTCGGAATTCTCTACCCCAGAAAGTTGCTCAACCTTAGTTAATGTAAACAAGATTGATTTACTTTTGTTAGGTAAGCACATTAAGGGCTATGGATCCAAGGAGGTAAGTAGAGTTTAAATACAGGTCAGCTATGATCTAATTTACTGAAGGAACAGGCTCAAAAGCTAACCAGCCTACTCTTCCATAATACAGTACCTGTCAAAGCTTCTTGACTTGGCAAAGCATTTACAAATGAAAGAATTATCAATGAATAGTATTCGTGGTGCTAACTCGTATGCAACAAAATCTTGTAACAATATATTAGGTAAATAACCTTACCTTGTAGTGGTGTATGATGAAATATAAAAATTGATTCCACCAGAAAAACAATTTTTCTTTCAATCATGCAGTGAGTTCTACTAATCAAGTTAATTTGATTACCTTGTAATCCAAAAACCACACCTCCACCAAAGTTATTCAAGACTGTACTGAAGTGTCAGCCAAGTCCATGTGCTAAGGTCTTGGAGCAGAACTTGAGTCCATGATGTTCTGACTCAGAATCAAGCAGGCACTGCATTATATCTTAATCACTTTTTGAACTAGCACACAAAAAGTGCCAATAATACCAATGTGCTCAAACAATCATGTGCCAACATTGCTCATTAATTTTAAGGCTTGAAAATATATAGTAACTGTGATAAGTGATAATGGGAACTGCAGATGCTGGAGAATCCAAGATAATAAAATGTGAGGCTGGATGAACACAGCAGGCCCAGCAGCATCTCAGGAGCACAAAAGCTGACGTTTTGGGCCTAGACCCTTCATCAGAGAGCCCCTCTCTGATGAAGGGTCTAGACCCGAAACGTCAGCTTTTGCGCTCCTGAGATGCTGCTGGGCCTGCTGTGTTCATCCAGCCTCACATTTTATTATCTTAGTAACTGTGATAATTTGATTTTAAGCCCATTCTTTAGTAAATGCATTTTAAAAATAAATCATTAAAATTTTTCATATTAAATCTAAAAGTTTTTGTAAACAGTGATACAGATAATGGAGCTATGTGATTGAAGTATTTAAAACAGTGAGTTGGATAGATTCAGGGTAGAATGTTTTCAGGGGTTGAGAATTGAAAAACAAAAGGTAGTAGGTCTAAAATCATATGCAAGAGATTAAGAGTCATCGTTCTTATACTACTGAAAAAGGCCCTTCAGCCAATTATGTTTGCGATGTTCTTTAAGCATGTAGAACAGGGAGCGCCGTAGAATCACAGAATCCCTACAGTGTGGAAGTGGCCCATTCAGCCCATCAAGTCCGCTCTGACTGACTGAAGAGCATTCCATCCCTCTACACTATTCCTGCAACCCTGCATTTCCCATGGCTAATCCACCTAACCTGCGTGACCCTGGATATTACAGGGCAATTTAGCATGGCTAATCCACCTATCCTGCACATCTTTGGACTGCGGAAGGAAACCAGAGCACCCGGAGGAAATTCACACAGGCATGAGGAGAATGTGCAAACTCCATATTGACAGTTGCCCAAGGCTGAAATCAAACTTGGGTCCCTGGCACTGTGCAGCAGCAGTGCCAACCACTGAGTCACTGTGCCACCCGAGAAAGGTTTCGTCAACCTTCCACATTGGCTTGCTGATAAAGACAATCAAATGTGATTGAAGGAACATGGTAACAGGGCAGAAAAACTGTATGTGTCAAAACTGTATGTGTCAAAAGTATTACAAGCTGGTAGAGCAGAATGGTCTGTTTGCATGTTGTAGCCACATTTATTATCTTAAACTTCTCAATTATTTTATTTTTGAAACAAGCATTTTATAATATTAAACCAAATATGAGAATTTTTATGATATTGGTACACAATGGTAATCTTTCCATGATCATGTTACTCTTCCTGTCATACTATATCACATAAATGGGGACTTCCATCATACATGATACCTAATCAGATTTTGATCTTCCCATTACATATTAAAATGGTGATTTTTTTCTGGATCAGATATTGAACCACACAAGCACATTAATGATGTGCAATGTACTGTACATCAAAGCTACAACCTTCCCTGTAATATATGGTGAGCGATACATGGCTCCCACATAAGAACTAGAAAAAAAAATGCAGTTCTGTACTGAACTGTACATTGTACCCACAGAGTTCATTTTGTACTATATCTCATGCAGGATAGTGCAATGACCTTTACACCCTGCCAGTCCTTGAGAAGGTTTAGTTTTAAAATAAGATGCTATTTTTTCCAACTATTGTTACTGTTTTCTGTTCCTATCCACACACAGACAGACACATGTAACAATCCTAGGAAGCAGCATTGCCAAAACTTGGGCTTTTGCTACCGATTTATTGATTTTCCATGAGCATTACGAAAAGCCCTATTCACACAGATAGACCAGAGAGAGAAAATATTTGGTTTTTCAGTTATTCCTTCTCACGAAGTGAATTGTGAATATTTAAAATCAGCGAATAAAGGTAATAAATTACATACATGCACAATCACTGCCACGCTGAGAGAATGACTGTATTTTAGGAATACAATCTATTGAAGCCATTGAAACCCATAAACTGCTTAACTAGGAAATCAAAGTTTATGCCTCTATCTTTACATTAAATGTGGCTTTTTAAAGTACTACTTATGTGGATCAGTAGAACACTTAAAACACGATGGAAAAGATCTACTTTTTGCGGTATCTTGTTTATATTACACATGCAGCAAATATTTATCCATAGAAAAATTGAAGCTGCGGGGCTAAGGAGGCTGTTCAGCCTACTGCATCAATGCTGAGTCTTTGTTAGAACAACGCAACACCAATCTCACAACTTTATTCTCTCCAGAGTGATTTGCAACAAGTGTCTATCCAACTTATCCTCAATGAATGCAATGGACTTTGCCTGAACCATTTCTAATGTTAAAGCATTCAATATTGCAATAATGCACTTCACACTCTCATTTCTCTCATGTTCTGTTAAGTTTCTTAGTGAAAACTTTCAATTCGTGACCTCTCTTCATTAATGCCCCAACCTGATTTTAAATAAATCTGTTGGACAGTTCTGAGCAAGGGTCACCGGACCCGAAACGTTGACTCTGATTTTTTTTCTCCACAGATGCTGCCAGACCTGCTGAGCCTCTAGCAACTTCTGTTTTTTTTTCCTAATGGACCATACCTGGTGTTGTGTAACTTCTAACTTTGACCACGCTGGTCCATTATCAGCACTGCTACATCACAACAATTGGTGGCCATTTGTTGTGTGTAAATTGATATTCAGTTTAGTTCTTTAGATTCCCTACAGTATGGAAACAGGCCCTTCGGCCCAACAAGTTCACACCTCCCTTTGATGCATCCCACCCAGACCCAACCCCCTATAACCCACACACCCCCTGAACACTATGGGCAATTTAACACGGCCGATCCACCTAGCCTGCACATCTTTGGACTGTGGGAAGAAACCAGAACACCCAGAGAAAACTCACGCAGACATGGGGAGAATGTGCAAACTCCGCACAGACAGTTACCCAAGGCTGGAATCGAACGGGGGTCCCTGGTGCTGTGAGGCTGCAGTGCTAACCACTGAGCCTCCGTGCCGCCCAGTCTACCCCTAAAATCTGTAGGCCTTTTTGTTTAATCTATATACACATGGATTCCATTGAATTATGTATTTAAAATCAAATATAGTCTATATTAATCCACTGTCTTCAGATATTTGCTATTAAATGTTCTTCTAACTATATCACCTCTCATGTACTCACATTATATTGCATCTATGCTGCTAACCTGGCTGTATCTTCCCAAAGTCTTCTATAATTCTTCACAATGAGTAACAAAGCTACTTTTCTATCAACATTTGATTTGAAAATAGTATTTTCTAATTGTTGTTTGGAAGTACAAAATGCGAATTGAGTGTGACAGAAAAGAAAGCACATTTTGCTGAAACCTTTCACCTTACACTAATCAGGACAATTCGCAAGAAGTACCAAAGTAAAGAGAAAACAACATTCATACTATATGAGAGGGGAGTGTTGATTGGCAAGTAGACTATGCTTAGTAGATGCATTTGTGTACAGAATGTAGCAAATAATGATCACTGGCAGTTAACTACCAAACTTTGTTTAAATTTTAAACCTGGCAGATTGATTCTTATTTGTCATAGCATTGCTCTGAGAAATGAACTAGGGAATGTCTATCATCTGTTCTGTTATGGTGAAGGAGGTGTGCAGTGTGTGTACATGTTCTCCCTGTTTCTAAGAACAGGGCCCAGTGATATAATGTGTATAGTTTCTGGCACACAAGTGCACCACACTGTGTGTCTGACCAAATTGGTTCCCTGCATAATCCTTCACACATTCAGGATTATTTAGCAAATGTTGTCCAATTGCACAATCACGTCTAATGTTGGACACTGCTTTGTGAGTTTTGCAAGCACAGGCTGCTTGGGTATGGTCAGTACCTTGGACACAGGAAGGCTTTGTTAAAATGTGTCTTTTTCTGTGGCATTTTCTCCAGCAATATCCATAAAAATATTTTGAGCCCAAGTTCAAATCCTCTGCATTGGAACCTAGATTAAAATTGGATGTAATGTTGATGCCTAAATTCCAACATTTATTCAGTCTGAACAATATCTCCTTACTCTACAACACATTTATCTGTAATAATCTAGAGTCTGATAAATGCATCTCTCCGAGCGATTATTGCATCTTCATTTCCTTCACACTGATCCAACTGTTTGCTTTTTAAATTCATTTTTGGGCATGTGAAAATTTCTAGCAATGTTATTATTTATTGACCGTCTCAAGTTGCTCTTAAAAACCACCTTCTTGAGGCACTGCAGGTCACCTGGTGAAGGTAGCCCTATGTTGCTGTTAGAAAGATTAACTGTCCTTCTATCTTCTAATCTTAAGAATCTTGTTTAGGCTAGTCACAATGAAGATCTGATTAAATAATTCTCATTGTAAATTATAACTGGACCAGGGATACAGCCTACTGTTATGTCACAGCTTCATCACTCTATTATGAATATATGTGTTCTTCAGCAAGTAATCTGATTACTTCATTTTGAGACTTTTCCTGGAATAACATTGCAGGAGTGTGCCATTGATCATCTGCGGCCTTGAAGTAGATGTTAACAGTTTTCTGCATAACCTTTTGAAGGCTTTTCCGAGCGGATGTGAATAATTCAATAATCAGTTGCAAAATTAAACCAGGGGACAACTTTCCTAGTGCCTAAAACCTAGAGTCGTGCAATTTGCATCTCAAGTTAACCATAGACTATTTTCTGATAACATATTTGTTAACCCATTTGGTTTCAGTCAAGTTAAAACGTGCATTGAAAAACCATATAAATAACTGTTGCAGAACATATTTAAGCATGCAGCTCTTTTTCAGATGAATTGAACTTTCTGAGCATTACTATGGAGCAATCATTCCACCTCCTTAATAACCATGCCTTAGTTGATAATCATACATGCTCATTGAGGACCTAGCTAAGTAGATTAGGAAGGTTTAAGTTCTCATTTGTGGTGTATTAGCTAACCTTGGCTATGGCACTACAATTGACCTATCTTTGCTTGAGATAAGGAGCGGCCCAAAATCAACCAAAGTTCCTACTCTTGATTACTCAACTAATGACCTAGCTAGAAACTTCATGTCAATGGAATAGGATAGTTTTGTCAAGCTGCCCCTCTTAACAGTACGGCCTGCTAACATTGAATGCTTTGCTCACTCGCTAAGATGGCCACTTGAACAAGGTGCTGAAGGACCGCTGGAATTAGATCCCTATCAGAACCTTCAGGAGAGGGCAAAATGTATTTTAAAAAAAGTTACTGTCTATATTGTCAATAACAACAAATTCAATAAAGCAATCTCATGGCTCAGAGGTTTTCAAAATCTTTAGGTGGAACATTTGATCACAATCGATGAATATAATTCACTCGTAAGTATCAGGATCCTCAATGCATTATATTGTATTTTCTTTAAAAGATTTGTGTAAGAAATGTGAAAACCTAATTTAGAAAACTAATGGCACCGCTCATTTTTCTCTGCTTTTAGGTTTTCCCTGCTTTCATCTTGTAACTGTGTTAATTATCAGCATGAATGCTTTATGTTATTTTCTAGAGTTAATCATCTCCAGCTGATCTCATTTATTCTCTTGTTGATGGTATTGCTGCAGTCATAAGTTATTGTAGGGAGTTGGTTGGTAAATGGTTAATGTAGAGGCTTCTCTTAGTGACCTTTAAGGTTAAACCTTTTCTACTATCATTGTTCAGCACACAGTGATTGGAATGTAAGAGCATGAATTAACTCCAAGATCATTTAGTACTTCAAGTCTCTTTCCCCAATCTAGATGATGGCAGATCATCTATTGTTTAGGACTGGCCTTGTGTGTTTGATTAGAGGTGGTGGTGTTTGTTTAATGGTAGACTTATTTGTTAATCTGTCCTGATTGTTTAATGACGCCCATTTTTATTTAATAGTAGGCATGGTTAAGGAGATGGTATGATTGCTCCATAGTTATAGTCAGAAAACTCAATTCATCTGAAAAAGAGCTGCATGCTGAAATACGTTCTGCAACATCTATTTGTATGTTTTTCCAATGCACTTTTTAACTTGATTGAAACCAAATGGGTTAACAAATATTTTAGAATAGCATGCAAAGAAATTTTGCATGGACCCAGCAAGCAGTGCACGCTAAGAGATGAAAGGAAATCTCAGGCAGTAAAATCAAAGCATTTGGTCAGCACTGTAAGCTCTGTTCCACTGATCCACTGAATACCTTCAATATAAAACTGGTCAACAGAGATTGAGCAGAGAATCAGAAAGTTAAACCTTCCATTAGTTTTCCATCGAGAGTGAATCTGATGTTTGACTCTCTGTGGAAACATAATGGAAACTTTCAGTGGAAGTTGAAACTTCATTTGCCCAACAGGCAGTGTCAGGATTGACATGTTCCGTAAGGTTGAGGAACAAAGATGAGCAGAGATACAGATCGAAACAGAGTTCAACTGGTGTATTTCAAACTTTTTAAAAAAATTACTCGAAACATGAAACATAGACAGAAAAAAAGCTAGAATTACATAATAGAAACACAAGTTGACTTTTTAGATCAGGTGTTTTCTCAGAGCGAGAAATTAAAAGATGAAAGAGCATCTGACAGCAGAATAGGGATGAGAAGAAGGAAACCAGCACAGTCAGAGCCATCACTGATATATATTGTGGTTTTCACACATTCAGGATTTCCCAAAGCGTTTCACAGGTCATGTGAACTGCAATTGAAAGTCTAGTGTCACTGTTGTTAAATAGGAAGCTGTAGCCAGTGATTTTGCACACAGGACCCAGCAAAAGAATAAATAATCAACCATGAGTGTAAACACTGAAAGAGCAAAGCAGGAGATCTGGACAATGATTGAGACAATCTGACACTGGGCAATACAGGGAAATGTTTAAGACACATTAATATAACAGTGGAGAAATCATTAACTAAGACAGTGGGAGGAACACTAAAGGAAAAGGTACAAATATAAGAGAGATAGTACAGTGAGTCTGTAGATCACTTTTGGAACTAAAGCAGATAATGCTGGCAAAATAAAGTGTTGACAGCGCCATGTATAGAGGAAAAAAAGAACAGGCTTAATCAAGCCAGTTTGTATTGTGTTCTGATAATATGACCTGTCTTCCATCTGCCATATTGTCTGTCCATCACTTTGAAATAACTCCAGTATCCCATAACCCTTTATTTACACACAGAAAGTCCTAGACACTGATTAAATCATACAATCTTTAAAATGTAGAAGCAGGCCGCTAGGACCATTGAGTCGAGTCCACATCGACCTTCCAAAGTGCATCCCATCCTGATCCAGCCTCCTACCCTATCCTCATAGCCCTGCATTTCCCTTGGCCAATGCATGTAGCCCACGCATCCACTGTGGGACAAATTAGCATGGCCAGTCTACCTAACCTGCACATCTTTGGACTATGGGAGCAAACCAGAGCACCCGGAGGAAACCCGTGCAGACACGAGAAGAACATGCAAACGCCACACAGACAGTCATCCGAGGGTGGAATCAAAGCCGGGTCCCTGGCCCTATGAGGCAGCAGTGTTGACCACTGAGCCACCATGCCACCCAGCTATGATCCAGCTCCCTCAGAGCCTGCTCTTAGAGTGAACAGCATATCTGACACTCCAGTCCTTATCTGTCAGCCAGGGCTCCCTGAGTGGACCAGATTAACAGCCCCAATCTGGGAACTCATTCTATGTGGTCCACCTGGCTGACCTTGTTATTATGACTACAACATGATAGTGACAAACTCATACCACCTCAAGGACATACCTTCTCTTACCGTGAGAACAAAATGGAGGATACAGATGTTTTCTGAAGAATATCTTTAGGCTAGAGTACAGCAGTGTCTCATGCAGGAAGATAAGGTACCATCCCTGTACTTTGTGTAGAACTTCTTTGGAACTGTATCAATGGAGATGCCAGATTGGCACAGAAAGGAGCATTAAAATGAAGAGGCACAGAGATACTGGAAGATAGAACAGAGGATTTTGGCAAAGCGCTAATCTGTGCCTGGTTTTCTCACTTGGGATACAATGTTTTAGGTTGGGGGAAATATGTTTAAATTCTCCATCGCAAAGAGTGAGATTTGTGGCCCCAGAGACTGGAATGAGAAGTGAAGTAGGAGTGGGATAGAATGAGAGCTGAAGCAAAGACATTGGGAAAGACCTGTTCAAGAACCCTGTGAAACGTTACATAGGGGCTGAGCAAAAAAATGAAAATCTCAGGCAGTGCAGAAGTTGGATTAATCAGAACAAATAGAACAGCTAAAGAAATGGCGTCAGGAAGTGGGAATGTGAAGTCTTATAATTCAAGGACCTGCCATAGTGTATGGAATTTTAGCAGACTAGACAAAGAAATAAGAATGGAAAAAGACAATGATGTGAAAAGTCAGCGACTGGGCAAAGAAAAATGGTAGGAATAGGTTCATGAAAGAAGTAGAGAGCATTTCATTGTAGCAGAAGGAGATTCCAGATGAAAGGCAGGGATATGGCTGGAAAAAAAGCAATGTAGTATATCATCTGGCCTATTTAGGAGTCCTGCAAGTTTCCCGGTACGAGATCAGCAGAAGCTGCTCATGATGAGAACAAGTTCAGCCCTGACGAGGAGGACATTGATGGCCAGGGACTAGTTGGGCCTCTATCCAAGGTATAAGTGGAGAGAATTCAGTCAAGGATCAAGGGTTCAGGAATCATGCATCCATTCCGAAGAGGATATCATTGAGGAGAATCTAAAGAGACGAAACTATTCAAATCAGTGCAGTAGTGAGCATCTGGGTGAAACAGGACAGGGGAGTTCAAATAAAATAAAGTCATTTGCAAGCAATAGATGGAATCCTTTCATCCCAGAGGAAGTGAAGTAGGAGACAGGAAGGGCATTTAGCTGGTTGTGTGGTACACCTAGTAGATGACAGCTTCCGACCTCCACCAAAGTTAAATTCCTGGATAGGAAGGTCTGTGACTGACTTTTTGCACTTTATTGTCATGGAAGCCTTTGTGGCCAAGAAATGACCAATTAAGGGCATCAGTCTATACTTTCTTGGACTACTCCAATGGCAAGTGGGCCTGCTGATCAGTGGCCCATCTGGAGGGTGAGACAATGTGGGTTCTGGATGTGAGTTTGCTCACTGAGCTGGAAGGTTAGTTTTCAGACGTTTCATCACCTTTTTTTTATTTGAAAAAATATACTTTATTCATAGAATGTACAAAAAAATAAAACATTTATACACCTACCCAGTCATGCAAGCCACTCCGGGTTGCCCAGGGGGTACGTACACCAACTAAAGGAAAAAACAAGACAGAGAAAAAAAAACAAAGCAAAGAAACCACCCCGGCAGTCGTCACCCCGCACAGTCCCAGTTGGCCCCCTGACCAGTTGGGGAAGGCGCCAGCTGGGCCCAGTTACCAGATAGGGTTCTTTTTCCTATTTTGGACGAGGGGGTTCATACTGTGGTCTTTCCCCACCGCGCCTTGGCGGCGGCTGCCCCAAGCTTTAGCGCGTTCCTCAGCACGTAGTCCTGGACCTTGGAGTGCGCCAGTCTGCAACACTCGGTCGGGGTCAGTTCTTTCAGCTGGCAGACCAGCAAGTTGCGGGCAGACCAAAGAGTGTCTTTCACCGCATTGATGGTCCTCCAGGCGCAGTTGATGTTGGTCTCGGTGTGCATCCCGGGAAACAGCCCATAGAGCACGGAGTCCCTCGTCAGGGAGCTGCTCGGGACGAACCTCGACAAATACCACTGCATCCCCCTCCAGACCTCCTGCGCATAGGCACACTCCAGAAGGAGATGATCAACAGTCTCGTCCCCCCCGCAGCCACCTCGAGGGCAGCGTGCGGTGGTGCAGAGATTCCGGGCATGCATAAAGGATCTCACTGGCAGAGCCCCTCTCACCGCCAGCCAAGCAATGTCAGACGTTTCATCACCATTCTAGGTAACATCATCAGTGAGCCTCCGATGAAGCGCTGGTGTTATGTCCCGCTTTCTATTTATCTGTTTAGGTTTCCTTGGGTTGGTGATGTCATTTCCTGTGTTGGTGATGTCATTTCCTGTTCTTTTTCTCAGAGGATGGTAGATTGATTTGGAGCCAATGTGTTTGTAGATGGACTTCCGGTTGGAATGCCATGCTTCTAGGAATTCTCGTGCATGTCTCTGTTTGGCTTCTCCTAGGATGGATGTGTTGTCCCAATCAAAGTGGTGTCCTTCCTCATCTGTATGTAAGGATACGAGTGATAGTGGGTCATGTCGTTTTGTGGCTAGTTGATGTTCATGTATCCTGGTGGCTAGCTTTCTGCCAGTTTGTCCAATGTAGTGTTTGTCACAGTTCTTGCAAGGTATTTTGTAGATGACGTTTGTTTTGCTTGTTGTCTGTATAGGGTCTTTTAAGTTCATTATCTTATTGAAGACCATCAATAATACCCTTTACTGGCATAACATTCACAAAAGGGGAGGAAAACAACCACAAACTGCCATTCCAAATGTCACAATAGAGCGAACAGTCAATGGGGAACTTCAAACCAGCGTCTACAGGAAAACAAGACATACGGACCAAATACTGAACTACAGCAGCAACCATCCCAACACCCGCAAGCAAAGCTGCATTAGAACATTATTCCAACGAGCCACTACACACTGCAGCACAGAGGAACAACGAAGAGCAGAAGAAAATCACCTACACAGCGTATTCAAAAAGAATGGGTACCCTATGAACACAGTCTGCCGATTCCTCAGCAACAAACCCAAACAAACAGACAAAACGGGCCCAGAAACCATAACCACGCTCCCCGACATCAAAGACATTTCAGAAATGACTGCCAGACTACTCGGACCTCTTGGCATCAGGGTAGCCCACAAACCCACCAACACACTAAAACAGCAGCTAATGAACTTAAAAGACCCTATACAGACAACAAGCAAAACAAACGTCATCTACAAAATACCTTGCAAGAACTGTGACAAACACTACATTGGACAAACTGGCAGAAAGCTAGCCACCAGGATACATGAACATCAACTAGCCACAAAACGACATGACCCACTATCACTCGTATCCTCACATACAGATGAGGAAGGGCACCACTTTGATTGGGACGGCACATCCATCCTAGGAGAAGCCAAACAGAGACATGCACGAGAATTCCTAGAAGCATGGCATTCCAACCGGAACTCCATCAACAAACACATTGATTTGGAGCCAATCTACCATCCTCTGAGAAAAAGAACAGGAAATGACATCACCAACACAAGAAATGACATCACCAACCCAAGGAAACCTAAACAGATAAATAGAAAGCGGGACATAACACCAGCGCTTCATCGGAGGCTCACTGACGATGTTACCTAGAATGGTGACGAAACGTCTGAAAACTAACCTTCCAGCTCAGCGAGCAAACACACATCTAGAACCTCAACCTGAGCTACAAATCTTCTCAAAACTCGCTAGAATATGGGTTGCAGGTCATTTTTTATGGGTGGCAAGGCAGGGCCCTGATGAAAGGCATTCTGTGCTCATTCAAGGGCATGTAAATAGGTAGAGGCATCCACCCTTGCTTCTGAACCTCTGCCCACTCCCTCCCAACTTCATGAACCCCATGTCTATACTCCCCCCTCCCCAAAAATCATTACCTTTGGCTTGGGTTCTTGATCTCCAGCGGTAAATTCCCAGCAGCAATTTTAGTCTCCCATGTGGCACTGCTCAACCTTGTTGCTTGAGATTTTGCCCCCGGCCTGCCCCTCAGCCTAATTCTGATTGAGGGCCAGCTGCTATCCTCTTAAATGTCTGATGGGTAGAAGATATAGTGGACCTTCCTCCCTAGATTTAGCATGGATACATTCACTGCTTCTTCTGGTCAGATTTTGAGATGCCCTTCAAACTCAGAAGATTCATAAATGGATCTATCAAGGCTGGCATGGATCACGAGGAGAACATAAAAATGATCTCAGTCAGGAAACTGCACAGCTTAAGGCACATCAAGATAAATAAAACGGCCATCTTTATGGGAAAAAGTTAATTCAATTTTTCACATATTTGCCACAGTCTGGATGGAATTAGAAGGAATTATCAGAGAGTTCAGTCAGATAAAAGTCCTCTGCCACACAGTAATACTGTCCTCTTTATCAGCAGGGTTGATAATGCCATCGGGGTCAGAGAAAAAGGAGATCTCCTTGTCAAAAATAATTATACTAGAATGAGTATGAGCGCTGAGAAAGTGACTTGGTAGATTTCCCTGACATTAAAATCAAGAAAAGCTGAGGTTTAAGCTGAGAACAGATTGTTCTGAGTCAAAGATGATGGTCAAAATTAAACAAGGGATAAAGTTAAAAGGAGATAAATGGGAAGTAAACTTTGGAGACCCATTAATATCCATGGGTGAAATCTTATAGGACCCTGAATGACTTGGTGAGATCTGTGGCAGAATCACACCAGACATCCAGTGAGGCCTCAGATCTCAACATTGGGTGCAACTCATTGATCTTTTATGCCCCTGCTGGGTGGTGAGGTTAGTTTCTCACTCGGCAGTGCTAAGTTATCAATTAAGGCGGATAATAGCTTGTTAAATGCCTTATTAACTGCACAACGTGCCTCATTAACATTCAGCTTCCTATCTCACCAAAAATACCAAACAAGCTAGATGTCAAGAATTCTGAAAAAGAAGTCAGAGGATGGGTACAGATCAGCTCACTGCTCGCTCTGAAGGACCTCTGTGTTGGACACTGGACAGCAACATCTCAGGGCATGCTCTGCGGTCACCATTCACAAGTGCCCCCATACCCATCAGCATCTGACATGCTGTAGTCTTTAAGAACCCAAATTGCGTACCTCCAATGCACTCCTCCATTCTTCTGTACTTCAATGTTGTACCTTGAGCTGCACAAGCAACTCTCATTGTAATGCTGCAGCAAGGACACTTTTTGCTGAGGGAATACACCCAGGTCATGGACTGGACTGGGCTGTATCTCCTTTGCTTTTTGACTTATCCTGGACCTACCTGGATGTTCACAGCATTCCTGCTTTGCCTTGCTTTTCTGCACAATACCAGGCTCATAGTACTACTGTCTTGTAATGCTGTTTAGTGCCAACACAAAGCCAGGAATCTCCAAAACCCTACAGAACAGGCCCTGAGTAAAAGCAGTAAGCTTCATTTATGTGCTCTTATTGAATTTCAAATTCTTGCAACCCAAAAGAAAGAAAAATGTTTTTTTCCCCCCTTAAAGGAGATAGATGATATGGAACCAAGGGCAAAAATAACTAAAAATAGAATGTGCTGCTCAGGAGAGAGCTTGTGATTATACAAACAGCAGTGTCTGATGGAGGCAACGCACTGAATGAAACTTTGAGAACAGTGGTTTGGGCGCTTTGGATATAATGGAAGAGGAATGGTGGTAAATGAAACTTTATAGTTAACGAAAAAAACACTGCAAATTATGGAAGTGTGAAACCCAGAACAGAAAATACTGGAAACACAGAGCAAGTATCCTAGGTTATGTGGAGAGAGACAAGCTGATGTTTTGGGCTGAACTCCCCAGATGTTGACAGACGTATATCGTGTTGACAAAATTTTCAGATTTTGTTTCTGTTTTCCTTTCCACTTCCTTTAGTTTAGTTACACCTGTGTTATCTCTTACTCCATGCAAACAATGGAGGAATATGATTCACACAAAATTGTGTCTCTTTTTTCCAAATATGGTTATGCCAACAATCTCCTTTTTCTCAATCGTTCACCATAATCTGGTCTAAATGATGGTTCTTCCATGGTTGTTTGGCACTCTTTCAGCACCACAGTTACATCAGGAGTTCAGGAAAACCCTCTGAACATTCTACTTTTAATGCATTACTGAATAGTTGTGGTACACCCATACAGGTTAAGTTGAACCTCCGGGAGTTTATTCATGATTTCTCAGTAGCGAAGCTCCTCGACAGTATTTTTCCTTACAGTCTCTACCATAGTCTTAATGGGACCACAGTCACCACTAAGTAGTCTATTTTCTTTCCAAAAATCAATTGTGAGAATCTTGCTAAGTCAGAAGAAATTGGAGCCAGAGAGACAAAGGTATCTATTTATTTAGAAATGTGTGAGACTTATATATTGTAGGCCATAGCACTTTGAACACACCACTATGGCTTCAGTCTCTGCTTTAACCTTTTGTCAGTGGGAATCAAGATCTTTGGGATGTGAAATTAGAAAACATTTCTGGATGGAAAATGTGCTAAAACTTTGTAGCTGTCTTCCACAAGCAGCTTTGGATACTAGATCATTGTCAGTTTAAAGGTATGGTGGAATATGAGGAGAAGGTGGTCACTGCAAAACTAAGGTGTTGATCATCCAAGATCTCAATCAACATGTCCAGTGTAGATGGTCTGCTATTCTTCCTACGTTTATTGATATATTCTTTTGAGACATCTTCATGGTGTATGGGTACTGCTTGCAAAGCCAAAATTTGTTGCCCAATCTAATTACCCTTGAATAGAATGGCTTGCTTAGCCATTACAGAGGGTGAATAGGAAAAAAAAACACATTACTGTGGTGCTGAGTATATATATACCAGACCAGGTTAGGATGGCAGATTTCCTTCCATAAAGAGTCCTTAGACAGGCCCTTCCAAATCCCAGCCACTTCTTTCTAGAAGGACAAGGGCAGCAGACACATGTGAACACCTGCATATTCCCCTCCATGCAACTCGCGATTCAGATTTGGAAATATATTGCTATTCCTCCTCAACAGCATATAGACTACAGCAATTTAAAACGTCTGCTCACCACCACCTTTTCAAGTGCAACTAGTGATGGGCATTAGACATCAGCCCAGCCAGTTGTGTCCATGTCCCATGAGTGAATAAAAAATGGACATAAAATTCAGAGAGCTGCCATGTTAGCATTTAGATTAATGTCTCCATAGCATTAGCCAGGGCCTGTGGATGAGATGTTCAGTGACATTCCCCATATCCCATCAATTTCTTCTAAATGACATGAATTTCACTGGAGAAAAGGAGCAGACTGAGCTTAGAACTTCTGGGAAACACAATGCTAACAGAGCTCTAAACATCTTCAAAAAATGTCTCGTTGCTTCTTTTAAATAATCATCAAAAAGTAAAATTACAGAATCTTAAAATTTCAGAATAAAGCCCTTTGGCCATTATACATGTGCTAATTTGCTGAAAAATTGATTGGCTAGTCCAACTTGCCCTTTTCGTGCAGGCCTACAATCTCCTTGTCAAATAATTGTCCAGCACCATTTTGAAAATTACTATTGCATCTGTTTCTATGATCCATTCTGTCAGTGAATTCCGGGTTTATTTATCAAATTTAAATTCAGAGAGCTACCATAATGCTATTTGGAGCCATGACCCCACAGAAACAGTTTTGCCTAACTATTCACTGTGTGAGACCGCCCATTAAACCTTCTTTGCTCTGAATGAGAATAATACTAGATTCTTTAGTTCTCTATACAGCTAAATTCCTTCATCTCTGGTATCATTTCAGTGCTGTAGTAATATTCCTGTGAAATGGGCGTTGCCTTTAAAGACATTTGTGCTAATTACACTAATGTGAGTTTAATTACGTTTCTTGTTAGGGCACAAAGTAAAAATGGTTTTTCAGGTTTCAGAAAGAGGTGTTGAGAGCCTATTCAACATGCATTCTCCTGATAATGGAGTAAACTCAGTCTAAAATACATTAAGAGGCCCCAGGTCGTCTTGCTGACTCTATTTTCCCCCAAATGCTTGATTGCTGAAGATAACGTGAGTGTTTCACAACGGCTGACGTTACAGCTCACGAGTAAAGAGGAAGACCATCAGCCTGTTCTTTCAACCCCTTTTAAAATGTAGGAAACGCTTTGCTGAAAAACAACCTCTGGAAAACAAAATGGCCCTGTTTGCTTTGATAGATGATGAAAATGCTTTTCAGTAGTTGAGAGGGTATCCTGGATGACAGGAAGTTTTTTTGCATGAAGGTATTGACTTTAACCCTTTCCCTGACCAAAACTTCCAAAGTCTGCATAGCTTTCACTTGATAAACAGAGTGACATTAATCTATTCAAACTTTCCTGCCTTTCCCTCACCCCATTACGTAAGCATTGCCAGGGTACACTTTTCATGGGAAACATGTTCGGTGCATGCAGACTTGCAGTAAAGAAAGGCAAGTTTTGAGCTTTGTTAGCTAACAAATATGTCAGGCCAAGTGCATCAAAGTTAGAAAACTTTGGATTAAAAGCAAAGTGACAGTTTTACCTCATTAACATACACAAAGATTGAGATCCAATGAGTGACAAAGAAACTGCTCCTTGGAAAGATCTGCAACATTGTTCTTTCTGATGTACAAACACCCTGAGCTATAGGATTGTTACCCACCTTAATAGGATTTGACTGGAAAGCAATCTAGTGTGTATCAGTTTGAACCAATTATCAAGAATGGATGGAGTAATTCCTGACTGTATCAATTTTGGCTAAAAGCATTTTTTTTATTGCTGGGAAATTACACTTACTCTTAATGGAAGATGGCTGTCCTTTGGGAAGTTAAAAATCCAGATATGAGCACCTGATGACTTTAGAAAGGTCTGCTCAGCATATGAGAGTGGCTTTTCTTCTGCATACGACTGATGCTGTAAAATGTTTCAAGTCTTACTTTGTGTCTGCTTTATAAAAGGACTGCAGGATGTAGAATAGCTGCTTCTTTCCTGGGGGAGCAGTATATGTGGGATGTGATGACAAGGTATTGATTTAGGAATGGCGACAGATGACTATGAAAGTAGGACAAAGGCATACAAGTTCAATCCATGAAGGACAAACTTGAGACCAATAGCAGGAGGAAGAGCAACAACCAGCACTTGGAATGGGCTTCCAAGTGAATGAGAGGAACTACAAACCTTTAAGAAAATAGAATTTTGCAGCGAGGAACCCCCACAGGCTGGGTTTTCAACTGGGCAGGGAGATAAGTGCACATTAGAAATAGTGCCACTGGCTGATTTCTGAATTCTATCCTAACCCTGGTCTGTTTTCCCAGTAGTGGGATGGCAGTCTGTGTAAAGTAGGATGATCCGCCTGAAAAGGTGAAAAATCAGTTCTCCATTTCATAGCCGCTTAACGATACTCAGCGGAGACATGGAGGGATTGTTCAGCTGTCTTGTAGGTCCCTGCATGGAGTGGAAGTCAATGCAGCTGCCTGGAGTTACCTGCAGGTGGCAGATTGCAAGGCCTATGTTCTGGCTAAGCTTGGAGACCCTCTGTGGTTGTCTGCATTCAGACACGGTCTGCCTTTCATTGGACATTTCTCCCCTCAATGGCTTCGGGCCAATGAGCCTACGTTTCTCCACATTGGGAGGCTCCACACTTCAGTGACCTGTCGTGGTATCCTGTGTGAAGCTGGATGAACACAGCAGGCCAAGCAGCATCTCAGGAGCACAAAAGCTGACGTTTCGGGCCTAGACCCTTCATCAGAGTGTTCATCCAGCTTCACACTTTATTATCTTGGATTCTCCAGCATCTGCAGTTCCCATTATCTCTTATCCACGGTATCCTGTTCCTGCTTTAGTGAGAGATAGATTCTTCTCAACCCTCTAGCTTTGAGAACTTGCCTGCCCTTTTGATCAGTGAGACTCCTCTCGGGTCACTACTTAGCTAATTTGGGGTTGGTCAAAGAGGAGTGACTGTTCATAATGCAATACACCTTTCATCTCCCAGTTGAGCCTTGTGCTTGCTTCTTAAACCACACAGAAATGAGTGAAAGTGCCTTATCAATCTTTATTTTCTCCAGCATTTGTCTTGTGATTTTCATTTAGATGGTCAAATACTCCGACAGAAACTAGGGTGTGCTTTTCACTGGGGCAGTACATTTGGTAACATCTTCCCTGATGTTCATTGGTTTGTGATCAGAAGGACTGAGACCAAAAGGGCTGAGAGGAGATTTGTTAGATGTTTCCAAACTCATGAGCAGGCTGGATGGAGTAGATAGGGAGAAGCTGTTCCCATCGTAAAATGAACAAGAACAAGAAAGCAGAGATTACAAGTTCTGTGATTGTGTGGAAATACAAAGATGCAAAATAAAATCCTACCCAGCACTGAACCCCTAGAGTGATGAGGCAAAATTGACCACGATTTTCTTTGTCTCAGATACCAGATTTCATTATCACCCAGGGATTAACATCTCCTGACCTGAGCAAAGAAGTGTATAACTGAGGGATCAAATCTGCACAAGTTTACTTCAGGTGTATCTGTTGAAAGGAAATTAAATGGGTCCTCTCAGGATTTTCCAATTGCAAAGAAATTCTGCATTTTGCCTGCATGATTTAGGCTGCCAAGTTGGTATAAAGACAAAAAACCTGTGCAGGTAGCCAGGTAGAGACAGATGTGTGATCAGCAGGGCTGATGGGATGCTAATTTATTTATTTGAAAATCATCTTTTTAAGTAGTTTGGAAAGGTTAGAAGCTGTATTAATATCAATGAAACAAAGTCTTAAAACTGGATTCTGATCTAAAGGTCACACCCAAACATCAGCAAGCCTATTCAGTTCTTACAATATTAATCAACTTGCTCCTTCAAACAATACCTATCGTGAACATGTCGAAATGAGTATAACCAGCACTATTCACTGTGAATGAAAGCTTAACACATTGCAGTAGTTTTAATGAAGATGATAATTTTAAAATAAACAGGGTAACAAATTTGTTCAAATAGCAAGTAGCAACATATCGGTGACATATAGCCTCTTGTGTTTTCAATGGGTGGTCATATAATATAGGTTTAGTGGCTAGGCTAAATCATCCCATCAGTAATCTGTATCAGTTCAATTGTTTCTATATTATTGTGAGCCTTAATTTACATAAAAACTGTGAATTTAAGGGTAATGTACTCCAACAATCAGGGAGAGAAAAGCAAGTCTCTTAAATGTCACATTGCACAATTGTCTGGAGTCTTCTTGCCATGCACTTTGAGATGAATTCCTGTTCGTAGTCAAATTATCAGGTTAAGGTGGGGTCTACCCATCTCTGACAGTGATATATTGAAGTAGATAAAATGTGGAGCTGGAGAGGCACAGCAGGTCAGACCTGCTGCGCTTCTCCAGCTCCACATTTTATCAAGTCAGCTTCCAGCATCGGCAGTCTTTACTATCTCCTAGTCAATGATATATTGAAGACTGATTGTCAGGAAACCCTGAAGTGAATGGATTATTTATGAGTAACACATTCAGAGATTCGCTTGCACTTGTTTAATACCTCAAAGACTTGCATTTCTATAACCCCTTTCATGACTCTAGGATGTTCCTCAGGGCTTCAATGAAAATAATTTTGAAGGGAAGAGACCATCGAACCGTAGGAAGCATGGCAGTCGATTTGCATACAGCAACCATCCCACAAACAGTGACCATTTTGTTTTGTATTATGTTGGTTGAGTGATAGATATTTTCCAGGACGCTAGGGATCACTCTCCTGCTGTCCTTCAAAATAGTGCCATGTGAACATTTATTTTGATACGAGAGGGCAGAAGAGTTTATCGTCTCATCCTCAAACGCTATCATCTCTAAGAGTGCAGCATTCCTTCAATATTGCACTGGTGTCCATTGTGATTTAATGCTTCACTGACTCAGACCAACAAACCCTCTGACTGAAACCCTTGACTCAGTTTGATGCCTTGCTCGTGTACGTCTGTCTCTGTGTCCCACCCCTTGTAACAAAATTTGTTCCTACGCATCTGAAACAACTTAAATTGAAGGAAATTTGAAGACGCTGGTCTGGGAGGCATCTTCTCAAGGAATAAAAAGCAATGAACAATTGCAGTTAATGAAGATTCTTTCTGTTTTACAGCAGATGATTTAAGGCAAGATCTGCAAAAAAACTACCGACACAATGTGTGAGTCTTAAATGATGTCATGAAGGGAGTAGCTGGAAATGACTTAGAAAGTAATGGAACCACTTTTTTTTTATCTTCACTACCTGGGTGGTAATCGAATGGATTCTACAGCAGGCATGTCAAAGACTCCAACAGATTACTGCCCTAGTAGTGAAGGTGAACGTGAATCCAGTACATTAAACTTCCCCATGCATAGAGCCACACCGTTCATACACTAACACTCAGCTGGTCCTACAAATGTTTATAAAAAATAGGTGGCGCCCAAGGTGGGTCAATCAGAAAAAAAAGTGACAAACTCCACCCGGCTAGAAAAGCATATTAATAATCATGCAGGCTGTAGAACCTCAGGGGTTGTCTGTCAAAATGCTAAATGTTTGATGTATTATGCTAGGTGTGGCCATAGAATGTCTGGAACAACACGCAGTGAATCCATCGCAGTCGCTGACGCAACTGTCACTTGTTGTGCTGTCATTATGCTCAATGACCAATCTGCCATCATGCTGAGCGTATTCTTGCTCATGGTTCTGGTCTGCATACAAGTGATGTGGGCAACTTGTATCATTAGAGGGTGATTTAACTCGAGCAACGGCTAATTATCACTCAGGGAGCTGCAGTAGCAGCTGGAAACTCTCCCTTTTCCAGCAAGAGTGAATTCCTCCCCAACACTAACTGCTACCCTCACATGAAAACATGACTGCATTCAGTTTTTATAGGATGAACTAGACAAGTTACAACTAGTCTAACAGCCAAAAGTGGATTTTATTCCAATTCTATCTTTATAGAAGTACTGGCTCTTTCAGCTGTTTTGTTTTTGCTACAATGATCTGTCATTGCAAATAAAAATTCATTACTCCCTTCACACAACTTCGCAGATTACCAGTAACAGGAGCAACCACGAATGTTTCACGATTTTCTTTCACATTCGGTCTGCCAGGTCTTAGAAGTAAAAGTATTCAGTCCAGCACGAAGGCAGTGAAGTGAAAATCTCCCACCTGCTACCTGCAATCAATTCTGGCTGGTGTCAACCTGACATCATAGGGGTCATTATTCTTAAGGCAGGGCCAATAGATTGCTATGTGTTTGTCAGGCTCTTTGGTTCACTACATTTGATATGGGTCAGCGATGCTTTTGGCAGCAACGTTCAGCCTCTGCCTAAAACAGTGCGGACTAATCTCTTTTGGTTTCAATAAATATTTGTTGAGATTTAACATATGGCTGGCTTGCTGCACTGACAGAGGATAACTACACTACAAAAAACAGAAAGTGATTTGCAACCTTTGATAGTTGAGAGGTGGTCTAGCCCATTTGCTTTTTGTTTTTGCAGAATTGGAGTTTCGACCCACTTGTTTTGGTCGAAAAAGTCCAAATCTTAAGGTATTAAACATGTATCGTGTAAAATTCTTTTTGTCCCAGGCTTGAATATGGGGCTCACACAAGGGCTTGGGTTTTCTTTTTGAAAATTGAAAGCCATGTAAAAAGCAGCAGCACTTTACTGAGGCTCATTGTGTGAGTTTGGAGTGTTGAAAAGTATTCTGTATTAGATGTATTTTTTGAAAAGGAATGGATAGCTTATTAATCTGCTCAAGAAGTGATTTTAACAATCTGACTACTGAATGCTAATGAGAATTTTGCATAACTCATCTTCTTTAACCCTCCATTTCCTATTCAAGCCTTGACTCCATGCATTTATTTTTCTTATTCTTACATGAGATTGAGTGTCAGTGGCGAGACCAGAATTTGTTGTCGATCCCAAATTGCCATTTAACTGAATGGCTTGCTTGGCCTTTGCAGAATCATTGGCCCAGTAAATGACCACTAAGCTACTGTTTCCCCATGTTTTCACAGTCGTGGCTTCTCAGTGGTTCATGCCATATTTCTGTCTTAAGTAGAGTGAAGAAAACTGCTATGGCAACAGTCTTCATCTGGTATGTCATGAACAATGTAATCAATCCCACCAGGCAAGGTAACCCATTTGGTCTCAAAGTTCTTCCCTACTTTCTTAGTAAGGGAAGTTAAGGATTAATAGATCAGCTGTGATCACATTGAATACCAGACGGGGCTTAATGGGCAAAATGGCCTACTTTGTTGCCTACGTCTTATAGCCAACGCTGGATGCAAATGATAGGAGAGATGGTGAAAACTTACAATTGCGAAATAAAAGTTCACAATGCACTTAATCAGAGAGTTATCAAACACCAAACCATGGAAAGAAGGTGACCAAAATCTTGGATTTAAGGTTTATAGGAAGAAGCAGAGGCAGAGAGAGAGAGAAGAGGTTTTGAAAATTAATTCCAGAGATTAGGGCTTAGTTGTCTGAAGGTGTGGCCCCTGCTTTTGGGGCATTTCAACTCAGAGGTCTCCACAGAACAGAAATGGTGGAGTATGGAGATTTTGGAAGATTGTACAGCTTTAGGAGGACACTGAGGTAGGGAGAGGTGAGGCATTGGACCAATTACAGAAGTAACAATCTTAATATCTAAAATTGTTGAATCAGATGCAGTGAGCGCAACACCATACATTGTGATGTATTTCCGTAATGAGATTTTTCTTCATATAAGTTCACGTACTCAGTGCCATTGGCTGTTCTAGTGGAAAAGTGATGGGACTGGTCAGGGACCTGACAGATAGCTCATTTCCCTACTTCTAACAGCATCAGAACTGTCTAAAAACATGCAGAAAATCTAGGCCTTGTCAATGGAAGGTTTTTTCCAATAGGAAGAAACTTTTTCTTTATTCATTCATGGATGATGGCATTGCTCACTTGGCAGCATTTATTGCCCATCCCTAATTGCCCAGAGGGCAGTCAAAAGTCAACCACATTGTTGTGTAGCTGGAGTCTCTTGACAGCCAGACTGGTTAAGGATGGCAGTTTCCTTCCCCAGTGTACGTTAATGAACCAGATGGGATTTCCCCCTGACAATGGATTCACGGCCATCATTAGATTCTTAATTCCAGACATTTTATTGAATTCAAACTCTACCTTCTGCTGTGGCAGGATTTGAACCCAGGTCCCCGGAATGTTATCTGGGTTGCTGGATTAATAGTTCAGTGATTATACCTCTAGGCCATTGCCTCCCCACTCCGTGACCTCTTTGAACCTGACCCTGTTCCTTGTCAACTCAGTCTATTCATACTTGCTATTATTAATACCAAAACCTGGGCAAGGGGAGAAACCTTGCTTCCCTGTCTGGGAACACCAAGGCCACTTAGAGAGTCAGAGGGGATGACTTTTGCTGGCTTTCTGGAGATGGACTCAGAAACGAGAAGAATAGTAAAATGGTAAGGGCAGGCTTTAGGAGGTGGACTTCTACATCCATGGGATATTCCCACTGACATCCCTTTAAGCTGAGACCTGCAGCCAATTACGTTAAATAATTGTCTAATTGAGGCTATTTTACCAGACTGCCTGGGTTTTACCAGCCTTGGAGTTCTCTGCTCAACACCTTATGAGTCTGGCAGCTACACTGAGAGGGCCTTGCTGAGGTATCTGGGGGATCTGAATGCGGGTGGAAGAAGTCTTCTTTTCCAGAGGCTTCATTGCCCATATGTGGGAACAGCTACCCCCCCACCCCCCCCCAATTTTGTTGTGGCCACTACAAGGTTCTCTGATTACAGAGCTGTGCTGGCTTGGCCCTGATGAGGGCAGCTCTCATTGAGCTGGCACCTCCAACAATGCAGTTCACTGCCTTAATAACAACTCAGGGAAGGCCTTTTGATTGACTGTCACCATCTTTTGCGGCCTGGTGTCCGCGAGGGGTTGTGAGCTCCTTTTGGGTGCTATGGTGCACCAGCCTATCAAATCATAGAACTAGATTTTCATAGAGGCGGGAAGATTCTGTGGGCCCTTAAAAATGTCAGGTGAGGCCTGGATTCTGAGAAGACTAATTTTGGCTGGTGGCAGGAAAGATTGGAGTTGGAGGATTGAATGAGAAAGCATGAAAACCCAAACTCAGCAGTGCTTCTTGAACTTAGTACTCAATTCAAACAGAACACACCTCGGACCTCAACCTGCAGTATAGGTATCACGAGCTGATGGAGTAAAAGCCTTGAAGGACAGATAAGCTCAAGTTAAATGCCATGATCTGAAGCTTTTAAACTGCTTTTGCTTTAATCATGTAAAAAAAAAAGCTTAAACTGTTAGGGGGAGATAATAAAAACCTTTGCTGGAATTTTTGATTAACAAGTGGAGGTAAGAAAAAATTATGACCTTGCCAACAAATTTCCTGGTTCATGTTTCTCCAAGGACTGTCAATATGTCATTATGAATGGTTGACTGAGTTTCAAAAACAATATATGCCCCAACTGGTGCTCTGAGTTTAACAGCATTATTAAAGGATTGTCTATTTGATGCTTGGTCTAACCACTAAGTGTCTATGAGTGAGAGCTGTATTAGATGTTTGGAAGTTTTTACCATCTCCCCATGGCTCTTCAGGTCTGCCCATGGTGGATACTGGGTGACTGGCTATGGAGGTGGCATATGTATATGAGAGGCATGGGTTTGGATAGAGAGCATTGGTTGTCCTGGGGATAGTACCGGTAGTTGAGAGGTGAGGGCTAGAAATCTACAAAGTTTCTAAAAGAACTGAAAAGAGACCTACCTTTGAAACAGCCTACCTTGGTATCTTTTGCTTGCTCCTATCGGCATTCAATATCTGCTCTAGAGTCAGCGGGCCTGATTCTATCTTGCCCCTGTTTCCCCTAAGCAAAGCGCAGCCTTTAAAAAAATGTGGATGCGCTGAGCCCAAAGCTTCCCAAACATGAGCTAGCTGTCTTGGTAGCAATAGTCCAAACATAGTTTTGTTAAAGCATAAAAAGGGGTCATTTGGCCAGTTCAGTCCACACCAGCTCCCTACAGAGCAATCCAATTAGCCCCATTCCTCCAATCTATCCCATTGATTCATTTTCCTCAAATGCATGAACAATTTTATTATGAAATCATAGAACATCCTTGCTGCCAATAACCTTATAGGCAGCAAATTCCAGGTCTTTACAACTCACTGTGCAAAAACATTCTTCTTTATATTCCTCCTACCTCTACTGCCTAAATCTGAAATCTGTGTGACCTCGTCCTTGTACCTTCAATTAATGTGAACAGCTTTACTTTATTTACCTTGTACAACTGTCACATCTATCAAATTACATTGCAATTATAATTATAAGAAATACAGCGTCCCTTGCACAACTTTCACTAAGATCAGGTCACTCTACACAGACAAGAGAGTCTTAATGGCTCAATTCAAAAAACGCACTCCCAAGGGTGCACCGTGCAAAAAGTAGCCTTTCTTGATGGATCCCACTCTGTCACAGAAGCACAATGGAACAAGAAATTTGCATCATGGCTGACAGTAATTATAACCTGGTTTAGAATGGGGTTATTTGGGCCAGAGAATCCTGCACTCCGTTTTTGATCATAATTAAGGCGGCCATGAAATCCAAGGATTTGCAGAGCAAATTGAACATAACTGGTAAAAGTGAGAGTGAAGTAGGCTTTTACTTTGATTCAATAATGGGTGAATCGCCCAAAACACAAACACACAATTCACACACTCCCTGTTAGACTCACGTATGACATCTCCTTGATCAAAATTTTGGAAGGCTATGTGCATTCAAATTTGGCCAGACCGAATGCCTTTAGATTGACAAGAAGAGAAAAATGGAAACAGAAAAGTAAAAGAGGAAACTTTTCCCAAGTTAGAAACATGTAAGATTCTAAAAGGTTGGTCATTGATGCTGCCTGTGCTCTAGCTGTTCTCAATACAGTAGAAAATAGATTGTTGTTTGTTCCTCATATGCAGGACTGCACTTGCAATGAAATATAGACCAGAAGGTACCACGTGGAAGAAAGTATTGTTACTTGAAATATAATTTGAGCAGTATATCAAAACTATGCAATCAGGATAGCGACATATTCTTGGGAACTTATTTGCAAACACCACAGCACTAGGTATAGGAACAAATTGAGAAGACATCAGGGAACTGGGGCATGCAATTAATAATTCTTTGAGCAGAAACAGAAATTGCTGGAAAAACTGAGCAGGTAGGATTAACATTTTGAGTCCAGTGACCCTACAAGTTTTTCCAGCAATTTGCTTCAGATTTCCAGCATCCACGTTTCTTTGCTTTTTGTTAATGCTTTAAGCAGTCTTTGTTTTACTGTCGTTAAAAGGTTAAAAGAGAAATAAAACTCAAAAGTTCTCCCTCCAGTTTATATTTTAATTAAATTCATGAATAGATTTGATACCTCTGTCAGTCAGCCAAATTGAAGGTTTTAACATGCCAAGTTTTCTTTTGAATCAACTCAAGAATATTTAATAGGAGAGGACAAAGATTGATGTTGATGAGTGTTACATGAGTTTTATTGTTTTTTCCATTTGTTCTGTGAAATGAAGTCCGTGGAAGCCAACAATAACTGATGGATGGGGGAGCTGACCAGCATTGCGTATGACTTGAGATGGTATGTGCCATCTGGTGTTGCTGCAGTTCCGAGCTGGTAAATGGTGCGCTGCCATTGCCGCAACCACATAAATAAAGTGTAACATATGCGGGCTATAAAGAGAATCACAGAGTCTGACAGTGCAATGAACAGTTAAAGGGTGACATGGCTGATAGCAAGGTTTGCTTAATTGACCGTCAAATATGAAAAAAGAAAACAATTGCATTGGCATATTTTGATTCTTTTGTAGCTGTAAGTCAAACTTTTTTTTTCTGGCCAGTAAATAATGGAGGGAATTAAACTTGTGCCGTATGTACTTCCTTTGAGGTATCAGCAGTACGTCATCTCCCAGCTGAGGCAGACCAAATGATCCCAGAGGTCCACTCGCTTCTATTTGTCATTATTGAGCCTCACTCATAAACTGGGGACCCTCAAAGTCCAATTAAATTTAGCAGAGAATAGCATTGAGAATCTCAGACCAGCATTCCCCTAAACTGTAGAAATGACCCTCCATGTAATTTAATGATATCTTGAAGCAGTGCAAAGTTCACTGTGGAAATAATGATTTTGCGAAGTTAAATCATTTTAAGGTAAATTGGGCTCTTCTTTGCAAAAGAACTAAAAAAAACACATTAAACCAAAATAAAATACTTGATTTACCTTGTTTCGGCTCCCTTCAGGTACAAAGTAATTTGAGCTGTGCGTGCAGTTCATTCATCCAACCTGTTTGGCAAACTTTCTGTTTGTCAAGATTGGAATGTAGACCCTGTAGATCTCCTCGATGAACTGTCAGTTGCTGTAGTGAGCTTTGTAAATCAGCAATCTCAAAGGCCCGTACTGAAATTTTATTTTGCATTTGTGGGAAGTGCATTTTTTGAAAATACATTTGAAATCACGCTCGGACAGAAAACCAAAACTTCCCCAACGGTTCAAATACTGAGTGCTCCACATTGTGTGAAAGTGAGTCTTGTAGAGCAAAAGATATCCTAGGTTAGAATTTCAGTCTCTGTTGGTGGGACTGCCTTCCACTTTAGCCTATTTAACTGACCATTAAGTTTTTCTCAGTCTGTGCACTGTCACCTCAAAAGGTCTCCAGGTATTTCTCTTTGACTACTCTGCCACCTGAGTTTAGATAACTTTTCATCTGAAAGTCATGGATGTCATGATGATGTCATAGACCTAGAACATACCAGTAGGAACAGGACTTTCCATGAGGCCGTTCAAGCCTACTCCGCCATTCAATATGATCATGGCTGATCATCCAACTCTCTGTTCTCACTTTCTTCCTACGCCATTATATCCCGTGAAAATCAAAGATTATAGGCTGGCAAGAAAGTGATGACCACAACTGGACCAATCATGATCTCACAGAGTGACAGAGCAGGCTTGAGAGGACAAATGAGCTCCAACAGCTATGATTTTGGATGTTCTTTTCACCTTCTACCTGCTTTTGTAATGATAGCATCAGGATTCATAAATAATGCTAATTTGTTGTAGAGCTCAGATGACCATAGGGCACTCTGCACATTACAAAGAGATAAATAGCTATGCATCTTGTGGGATAATACACCATGGTACAAAGTCAGGGTCCATGAGTTACCCCAACCAGTACATGGTTTGTCTCATACAATTGATGTCAATTTGCATCACACTCTTAATTATTTCCCAACTGAATAATCTGTACCCTGCCTATATTCATTGATATGATATATATGTATAAAATATAGTAAATACTATTTATATGCATGAAGGGAATAAATACGGGGATGAGTCATTTCAGTGATGAGGAAAGAATTAAGAAGTTGGGACAGTTTTCTTTGGAGAGGGGAAGGCAAAAATGAAATTTGATAGAAGTTTTCAAAATCATGAGGGGTCTGGACAGAGTAAGTCGTGGGAAACCATTCCCACTTGCAAATGAGTTGAGACCCAGCAGGCACAGTCTTAAATTGTTTTAAATCTGCTAAATAATTAAAAAGGGGAGAAAGATCTTTTTCACATAGTGCATAGCCAGGGTTGTGGGATGTACTGCCTAGAAGTGTGGTGGAGGCAGATTCAATTGCAGCAATCAAATGGGCTTTTGATATTTATTTAATCATCAATAACGGATAAGGTTATGGGGAAGAAGCAGGAGATTGGCACTAAGTTAAAATGCTCAGAGAGATGGTGTAGATGCAAAGGGCCAAATTACCTCCTTCTCCACTGTAACTCATATGGAATGTAGTTGTATCCTTAAATTTCCTCCGCCCTTCCCTCTGTCTATCCTTCCACAGCCCTCTGCTATTTGGAGAGTACTAGATTTTATTCAATTCAGATTTCACCATCTACAATGGTTAGGTTTGAATCTGTGTCCTCTGGGCATTAACCTGAGGTTTTGGATTACTAGTCCAATAACATTTCCATCCTGCTACTATGCCACCATCTCCCCTTGTAAATAATAGAGCCTAATCTCCCAGTCTCAAACAAAGCCTACTAAAACTACTTGCCCTCATCTTTTGGTGATCTTGCCTCTTAAATGTCCTTTTGCTACCAAACATACTGAGCCAAGACAAGGAAGAGTCTCTCTTTTGGTTCTATGTTAGAAATATGTGCAACAGCTTGCCTCCAATCTCAGCTGCTCCTAAATCCCAATCAGGACCATAACTATAGGAGATGTTACTGTCTGCTTTTTGAGGGAACATTGGGAGAGGAGGCAATATAGGTATACTGGAGTGGCATGGTGGCTCAGTGGTTAGCACTGCTGTGTCACAGTGCCAGGAACCCAGGTTTGGTTCCAGCCTTGGGTGACTGCATCAAGTTGACATGTTTACCTCGTGTCTGCATGGGTTTCTTCCAGGTGCTCTGGTTTCCTCCCACAGTCCAAAAATGTGCGGGTTAGGTAGACTGGGTATGCTAAGTTGCCTCATAGCGTACAAGGATGTACAGGATAGGTTGATTAGGCATGATAAATACAAGGATATGAAGATAGGGTGGGGTGTTGGTCTGGGTAGAATGTTCTTTGGATGGTTGATGTAGATTCAGTGGGCCGAATGGCATCTTTCTGCACTGTAGCACTTTTGTGATTCTTAGTAATGGGCTACTACTGGGCTACTAATGTTCTTTCAGGATGGAAATCAGTCATCCATATCAGATCAGGCCTACATGTGAATGCATATGTGGGCTCCTAATTAGCCTCTTGAAATGGTCAAATGAGCCATTCAGATAAAAGACAGTTAAGGATGGCCTTGGTAACAGCACCCACATACAGTGCAAAATTATAGCATGGTGAGAATTGGCTTGCTCTTCTCAAATAATGCCACAAAGCCTTTTACATCCACCTGAGGATGCATTTCATTTTCTCTTTCCTAAGAAAGGTGGCATTGTTGACAGAATAGTGTTCCCTCAGCACTGCATTGTCAAGTCTTTTGAATAGGGCTTGGATACACAACCTTCAGTCTCCCACCGATCCACCGCCATTCTAGATTTAATTAACATTGTACAGTGGGAAGAGATGTCTAAGTACCTCTAATTATAAATCAAAAAGGCAACAAACATGCCGGGCTGCTTAATGCATGTCTAAAGCAGAAATATTTCTGAATTCAATGCCTTTGATAAAAATTTAGTCGAGGCAATTGCCCTTTTTAATAGAGGAAGAAGAAAATGAGTTGGTGTCAATCTGCAGCAGGATTTTACCCTTTCTGTTGAAATTTTTTCTTTATGAATGGTCAGTGGAGTTCTCTTCCCTAGTTACCAGTGGAAGTAGAGTCATTGAACGCTTTTAAAGGTTAAGTTTGATAAGTTCTTGATTGACAAGGAAGTCAAAGGGTGTAGGAGCTAGTCAGAAAAGTGGAGTTGAGTCTACAAAGCTCAAATTAACTAATCAAATGATGCATCGGCCCTGTGGATCTGAGTAGTTTGCTTCTGCTCCTAATTACAATGTTTGTATGTAGCCTATCCTTAGCTCAATAGGTTTTGAGTTAAAATTAGCATCTCAGCCTGCCGAAGACCTCAACTTATGGATTGGAGCGTTTGTTAGGGTGAAAATAGTTGCAGAGCAATAAGGTGTTCATGATCGAAGGCTATCATTTTGGTATTGCCTGGTGGTATTTATTTCTCCTCAGTCACAAAATATCTTTGAGCTCGGTGCTTATACTATGTTAAGCTGCTTCATCATTCATCATTCAAAAAAAGCTGTAGTATTTTGAGAGACTCCGCATTACGTTCAGATAACTCCATGTTCTGTCAAATCCTGCATTATAACACCAGTGAAAAAGACGAAATGAGCAGTAGCATTTGCACATTTTAAAACTAAGAGTTCATCTCTGCAGTCTATTATTTCTTCTGATAGCATCCCCCCACCCCTACCTGACTCCACTCAATTCCTAGATCATTGCGGGGTCTTTACCCATGCCTTCTGCTCACCCACCCCAAACCCAATCCAATAGTGACAATTCAAAGAGGAAGCAGCAAGTATTTATTTTACATAATGGCACCTCAGCAGAGAAAAAAGTACATTTGAAGAACCAATCAAGGAGCAATTGCTTGTTGTAAAATATCCCTTTTTCAAACAGAATAGGCAGCAGCAGTTAAGTTAGACTTAAAATGTCTCACCTTGTGACCAATTCTCTATGCAAATGAAATCCACACAAATTAAATCTAGTTAATCCCATGGAATTCATGTCTTTCTCACTTAGTGACTTTTCAGGGCTTTTCCCATTTGATCCAACACACTATATGACTTACTGCTGTTATGAACTAAGCTCAGAGGTGAGTAGAATTTTCTGTCTTTCTCTGCCAGCTTCTCTTATTCATCTAGTTTCTCATGTCAGTTCAGATTATGGATATAATTTTCAAATTCCCCTAGGCTCCTGTTTTTGCCGAAGCAAATCCAACCATTCAGCACTAGAGAAATGTGTCAAATAGAGTGATTTTCAAGTGCTAATGTGTGTTAAAGCTGATCAAACTTGCACTGAGACCTTTCTCTCAATAGGGAATCTCAGAATCTTTCAAACCAAAAACTACTTCCCTCATCCTCCCTTCTTCTCCAGTAACCAAATTATTTCTTTGATTTTCGCACTATGGTGCTGTCTTAGCAAATCAAAAATCCCTCACCAGACTATCTCAATCATATCACCACTGTAATCAGAAGCACACCTAAGTCCTTTTGCAGCAGCTTAGAATTGTCATCCCCATTCAGCATGAGAGACACCCATGATAATCGAAGGGTCTAGGCCTGAAACGTCAGCTTTTGTGCTCCTGAGATGCTGCTGGGCCTGCTGTGTTCATCCAGCCTCACATTTTATTATCCATGATAATCAAGCCTCTGTAACTCCCTCCCACGCCACCCACCAGAAAGTCTTTTGTGTTAATATGGCACGTATGCGATGCTAAACTTAGCCAAGCCTTCTACTCTTGAGTTACCGGATGTTCCCTTCTGTTTGATCTGCTGATAGGTATTGTTACTCATGAGGAATCTTTTCAAATTTACAAGCAATCCTGTCCACTTAAAAGATCTATTCTGTTTCTGTGAAATTATTAAGGGGGGTCACTCAATATTTCCCCATATTTATAAGAATTGAAGACCCAGAATGCTAATATTTTGTTTATGTATGTGCATGATACAGTGTTTGAACATGAGGGTTTATGTGTCTATGTATATGAGGAGGAAGGCGTGTATATTTTTGTATGTGTGATTCTGTGTGTATGTGCGAATGTGAAATTGTGTGTGCATGTGTGTCATGAAGCTTTTCTGAGTAAAGTATTTTGCTGGACTGCCCTTAATGCCATTTATTGCATTCCAACTCTTCACATCAATTATCCTATTTAAGGCAATTATTTGATGAAATGTTCCCTTTATATCAGTGCACACATATAATTTTAAATTCAAACTAGATGAATGAAATTTGTGTAATGTAGTGATACTCCTTTGTTCTTGGTGAGAGCAGTTTTGTGCCCAATTCTAAGTTGTTGCAATTTTTAATCCTTCCCAAAAATACAAATGCACAGCTGAGGTGATCCACCTTTACACATATGGGACAGATTAAAAAGACACACAGTCAAAGGTACAGGAAGAATAGAAACTGCATGTACAGCTGAAGAGATAGACACATCTCAACAGATACAAATTAAAGTAGAAGATGATGGAAACGTTGACCAGGTTAGGCTGCATCTGTAGTTCGAAAACAGTATTAAAATTTCTGTTCAATGGCCTTTTATTAGCTCAATAACTCAGTATTATTCAACTGATAAAGGAACAAGATATCCCTATTTGTAGCAAACTTGAATGTGAAGAACACAATTACAGTTTTGCCACAATAGTGACAAATAAAATCCACCCGATATTAATTAAAAATAATTTCAAGTTGACAAGATCTTAGGAAAAGATTGTTTGGTCTAATTTTTTTTCCATTAACATGCGATATATTTGTAACAGAAGTGGCAGCTGTATCTGCTTCCTCAATGAACTACATTTTACGTATGAATTTGCAAAATATTGTGCTACTTCAAATTTACAAGTCATTGAGTGTTAACTATTCTGCAGTCTCCTCTGCTGAATGTCATATGTTTTTACTGACCTTGTAAAATAAGAAACAAAAATAATTCTCAACCCGTATGTCATTAGCCAAGTAAAAAAAAAATTGAACAAAAGCTTGTAGCTACTATTGAGCAAAATACTAGAAAATACCTTAAGTGAGAGAACAGGTGGAAACATGGGCCTCAGGATGGGTCCTATGTTGAGGATGCAGGAAGACTGAGCATCAGAGTATCTTTCAGAGCTGAAGACAGTTGGATTCAATTCCCTATGGAGACCCTGTTTGCTCAATGCTCATTGCTGCTACACTGACATCAGGTCAAGTGACAAATGCCAGTTTTGATGCTGATTGTTGTTTAGAAGGTTTCGCCACAAAATATTTTCCATTATGTGTTAAGCAGAAAGTTAGATTAACAGTATATATTTATCACAGAATGCATTAACTTTTGCACGCATTGCTTTCTAATGCTATGCATCTTTGCTGTGTCTCATTTGGTCTGCTCTTTAATACTTGAAGTCAATGCATTTGGTGTCAGTGTCTTTAGTAATGTGTAACAATTTGCATTTTTATCACATCTGTTTAACTTAGCAAAACCACCCGAGGTGCTTCACAAAAGTGCTGTCAAGCAATATTTGACACCAAACATTTGACACAAAGGATATTAGAAGGGATGACTAAAAGCTTGGTCAAAGAAGTAGCTTTAAGGAGTATCTTCGAGGGAGTTGAAATGTTTTGTGACAGGCAGGTGCAGTTGTTTGTTGCAAACTGGGTGTAGGTGTTCTGCAAGGCGGTCCCCAAGCCTCTGCTTGGTTTCCCCAATGTAGAGGAAGCCACAACGGGTGCAGCGGATGCAGTATATCACATTAACAGATGTGTAGGCGAACATCTGCTTGATGGGAAAAGTCTTCTTGGGGCCTGGGATGGGGGTGAGGGGGTGGGTTGAGGGGTAGGTGTAGCACTTCCTGGGTTGCAGGGAAAAGTGCCGGGGGTGGTGGGGCTGGAGGGGAGTGTGGAGCGGACAAGGGAGTTACAGAGAGAGTAGTCCCTCCGGAAAGCACATAAAGGTGGGGAGGGAAAATTGCCTTTGGTGGTGGGGTCAGATTGCAGGTGGTGTAAGTGTCAGAGGATCTTGTGCTGGATTTGGAGGTTGGTCAGGTCATACGTGAGGACGAGGGGGCTTTTATTTTGGTTTTTATTGTGGTTAGGGGGTGTGAGGGATGAGTTGCGGGAAATGCGGGAGACACGGTCGAGGGCATTTTTGATCACTGTGGAGGGGAAGTTGCGGTTCTTGAAAAAAGAGGACATCTGGGATGTTTGGGAGTGGAATGCCTCATCTCAGGAGCAGATGCAGCGGAGGCGAAGGAATTGGGAATAGGGGATGGCCTTTTTACAGGAAGGTGGGTGAGAGGAGGAATATTCCAGGTAGTTGTGGGAGTTGGTAAGCTTAAAATGGATATCGGTTTCCAGGTGGATGCCAGAGATGGAGACAGAGAGGCCCAGAAAGGAGAGAGAGGTGTCAGAGATGGTCCAGGTAAACTTAATGTTGGGGTCGAAGGTGTTAGTGAAGTGGATGAACTGTTCAAGCTCCTTGTGGGAGCTTTACTTTTGCTAACAGTTTTAGGGCCCCCTGTGAGTAGAGAACAAATGTTTGTTTATGGGTTGTTATGATTATGGGTTAATTCAATGTATTTTATATCCTAGTTTTTTCTTGGCACTTGTGTAAACTAAAGAGTCAAGGTTTATTGTGGGATGTGACTGTAAATATACCTTATTGGTAACCAGTTTTATACATGCAGCACCTTATATTTACTTCATTGATTGTGTTCGAACTGAATAGCAGGCAGTCTGTAAAACCAGCTGCTGCTTTCATATCAACCATTCTGTCCGCTACATTTGATGAATTTCTACCAATTGTCAACAGCTCGGGCAGTGAATGAGAGAAATATAGGTTATTAGAGATAATCTTGTGAATAAGATATTAGTATAAAAGTGCACTAGGTTCGGCCACAACTTGCTAAACAATATGAGATTGAAGTAATTTAGTAACCTGTTTATTCATATACCCTGTCATATTGCATCTGTTAATTGGGAATGTCCAAGGCATTGAGGTACTGATCACAGCAGGACCTCAGCCTGCATTTGACTTGAATGCCCATTCAAAATACAAGACACATCTTCAACGATTCAAGGAGACCCTGGCAAAAAGTCTTCAGCAGCTGGATGAGGTTTTACTCTGATGCTCTTCAATGTTCAATAGCTCTCTGTAAGCTGAATGTATAAAGAATGATCAATGTAAAAATCTGTTGACATGTGTGGAATGGTACCCCAGTAAAAGGAGAGGGGAAGCAGAAGGTCCAGAGAATCATAGAATATGAAATTTGTAAAGCACTTTTCAACTCTTTAGAATATCCTAAAGTGCACCAATGAAATAGTATTGAAATGTAATCATTGTTATAATGGCGATAAAAACAGCAGTAAGTTTGCACACTACAAGGTCACTTAAATAGCTGTTAGCAAAATACTTTCTGAAACAATTTTAACCTCACTGCGAAGCCTCTTCTAAGGATGCCTAACCCGAAGAAGGTACCCTCCTCCCTCCGAAAAAACCTCAATGGATCTCTCTCCCACTGCAACTCTCTCATAATCTCTTCGGCCTTGAAACTACTCGACAACGTCCTGAAACAAACCAGGTACCATAGCCACATCACCTTTTTTAGTACCTGCTTACAGAACCAGGTCATCCCCAATGGACTACAGTCCACATTCAGGCCTTCCCAATTTTTCCCCAAACGTGACAATGTCTACATTCAGAACATTGAGACCCTTCAGACATCAGCTCCAGAGGAAACAGCAGCTCCAAGACCTGCCGGGTCTTCACCATACCATCAACCCCCCATCTTTCTGAGGACGAACGGTCAGTCCTCAGTAAGGGGCTCACCTTCGCCCCCTCCAGCCACACATCAACGAATTCCAGTCGTGTTTGGGCATTGAGAAGTTTTTCCACTGCCTCTGCTTCCACGCTTCCTTCTTTAACCATGAGCCTAACCCTCCCTCTACTGACCCCTTCTCCCACCTCCAATGCACCCCCTCCTCCTGGACACCACCCCAAGTCCTCTTCCTACTCTCCCTCGACCTCTTCATCTCCAACTGTTGTTGTGACATCAATCGCCTCAACCTCTCCACGCCTCTCACCCACTCCAACCTCTCCCCCGCAGAACATGCAGCCCTCCGCTCACTCCGCTCCAATCCTAACATCACGTAAAACCCGCGGACAAGGGAGGCGCAGTTGTAGTATGGCGCACTGACCTCTACATTGCAGAGGCCAGGTGCCAACTCTACCGATTTCCCCCCTCCCCCACCCTTGATCATGACTCCACCGCCGCAAATCAAACCATCATGTCCCAAACCATCCACAACCTCATCACCTCAGGTGACCTCCCACCCACAGCCTCCAACCTCATTGTTCCCCAACCCTGCACCGCCTGCTTCTATCTCCTTCCCAAAGTCTGCAATACTGCCTGCCCTAGTCAATCCATTTTCTCCGCCTGCTCCTGCCCTGCCAAACATATCTCCACCTATTTGGACTCCGTTTCCTCCCCCTTGGTCCAGGAACTCCCTACCTACGTTCGTGACTCCACCCATGCCCTCCACCACCTCCAGAACTTCCAATTCCCTGGTCCCCAACACCTCATCTTTACCATGGACGTCCCGTTCCTATACATCTACATTCCCTTTGCAGATGGCCTAAAGGCCCTCCACTTCTTCCTCTCCTGCAGGCCTGGCCAGTCCCCCTGCACTGACACTCTCATCCGCTTAACCGAACTCATCCGCACCCTCAACAACTTCTCTTTTAATTCCTCCCACTTCCTATGGACAAAGGGGATGGCCATGGGTATCCGCATGGGCCCAAGCTATGCCTGCCTCTTTTTAGGCTCCATGGAACAATCCCTCTTCCGTACCTACAATGGCCCTATATCCCACCTCTTCCTCCGTTACATTGATGACAGTATCGGCGCCACCTCATGCTCCCACGAGGAGCTCGAACAGTTCATCCACTTCATCAACGCCTTCCACCACAACCTTAAGTTCACCTGGACCATCTCTAATACCTCTCTCTCCTTCCTGGACCTCTCTGTTTCTATCTCAGGCAACCATCTAGAAACCAATATCCATTTCAAGCCCACTGACTCCCACAGCTATCTAGAATACACCTCCTCCCAGCCACCATCCTGCAAAAATGCCATCCCCTATTCCCAACTCCTTCGCCTCCGCTGCATCTTCTCCAGGATGATGCATTCTACTCCCAAACATCTCAGATGTCCTCGTTTTTCAAGGACCGCAACTACCCCCCCTCAGTAGTCGAGAACTCCCTCAACCGTGTCTCCTGCATTTCCCACAACTCATCCTTCACACGCCCTCCCCACAATAAAAACCAAAACACAATCCCCGTCATCCTCACGTGCCATCCCACCAACCTCCGGATCCAACGCATCATCCTCCGACATTTCCGCCATCTGCAATCCGACCCCACCATCAAAGACATTTTTCCATGCCCACCCTTATCTGCCTTCTGGAGGGACCACTCTCTCCGTGACTTTCTTGTCCGCTCCACACTCCCCTCCAGCCCCACCACCCCTGGCACTTTCCCCTGCAACTACAGGAAGTGCTACAACCTGCCCCCATACCTCCCACCATACCCCCATCCCAGGCCCCAAGAAGACTTTCCACATCAAGCAGATATTCACCTGCACATCTGCTAATGTGGTATACTGCAGCCACTGTACCCGTTGTGGCCCCCTCTACATCAGGGAAACCAAGCGGAAGCTTTGGGACCACTTTGCAGAACTCTGACGCTCGGTTCACACTAAACAACTGCACCTCCCAGTCGCGAACCACTTTAACTCCCCCTCCCATTCCACGGACGACATGTCCATCCTGGGCCTCCTGCAGTGCCACAACGATGCTACCCGAAGGTTGCAGGAACGGCAAACTCATATTCCGCTTGGGAACCCTGCAGCCCAATGGTATCAATGTGGACTTCACAATCTTCAAAATCCCCCCTCCCCCTACAGTATCCCAAAACCAGCCCAGCTCATCCCCACCTCCCTAAGCTCTCCTTCCTCCCACCTCTCCCCTCCTCCCACCTCAACTTCACAAGCTTCAAAATCTTACCTCCCCCACCACATCCCAAAACCAGCCCAGCTTGTCCCCACTTCCCTAACCTGTCCTTCCTCCCACCTATCCCCTCTTCCCACCTCAAGCCTCACCCCCATCTCCTACCTACTAACCTCATACCGCTCCCTTGACCTGCCCACCCACACTCATCTTTACTGGCTCCATCCCCACCTCTTTGACCGGTCTATCTTCTCTCCACCTATCTTCTCCTCTATCCATGTTCTATCAGCCTCCCCCTCTCTCCCTATTTATTTCACAACCCCCTCCCGCCTCCCCCTCTTCCCCTCTTCTGAAGAAGGGTCTTGGCCCAAAACGTCAGCTTTCCTGCTCCTCTGATGCGGCTTGGCCTGCTGAGGCCATCCAGCTCTGCACTTTGTTATCTCTACTTTCAGTGATGTTGGGTTAGTGATGAATGTTGGCCATAGAGTCAGAGGAGGGGATGCCAAGCTGATGAATTATAGCAGAATAAAGATGCCAGCAAAAGCCTCATGGGTGCATACATTCATTTAAAATTTCAAAGTCATCATGTAAAATGCCCACTGAAATTGAAGTGTTACTAAAATATTAGTGTCCATTTAGCTGCACTTTCCATCAGAAACATACCATTTAAACTTGTAAAATGCACTAAGACATTCTCACTTCCTAAAAGAGTATTGAATTCCCTTGCCATAAATCAGACAGGTTAAATAAACTAAATACAACAAGAGTTTTAATTGATGATGAATTTTTTACACATGTCAAATTAGTTTATGCATAAGTAATACACGGGCTAATTGTTCTGAAACAACACAGTCCTGCCAATTATGTCTCAATTTATTATCGCTTCAATGTTTTTTTGTGCTTCATTTGTTTTGGTGGAGTTTTTTTTTAAAGAAAAGTAAAATGGGTCTGAATAGTGAGGCGTTCAAACACTTTGAAAAGGGTCACTGGTTCTTTTCAGTCAAGCTTCACAGGAGGCTTGTCAGGACGAGGGAGCTCAGTTCCAATTTATTTAAAGGTGGTTTGAAGGGAAGCAGCCTTGTGAGAGCTGGTTGCACATCAAACCGTGTTTCGTGCTTTTGTCTTCAGAGTCCCAGTTAATGCAGCAATGGTTCCCCCAGGAGTGTTTGAACGTGAGCTAAGGCAGATCCCACTGAGCATGCAGGTACACTTTCATGTCCCTCAGTGCTCATCACCTCTGCTAGTAAATGATTCAGAAACTCGAAAGGCGATGACCAACCCTTGGGCTCAAGATGCTCAGCCCATTTGTCTTCCTCAAACTCAATTGAAGTTGATTGTTACACACATTGCTGTGATGCTAGTTACACATGGATTCTGTCACTTGAGCAAGTTCCCCTTCACTGTAAACATCTGCCCGTAGTTTCTCTCATTTCTTCACTTCCCTGTGGATTTACCCAAAAATGTTTTTGAAAAATATTACAAGTTATAATTTCAACTGGCCACAAAAGTTACTTTGGTTATTCTTTTCTTCAATGGTTGTCTGCCTATCATGTTGTTGCAGTCTATCAGATAGGTTGGTTTGGCTCAAGACTAAAGTATCACATGGACAGAAGAAGTATTATTTGTTATAGGAATGTGTAAATACCACTGAAACCTGCACTCTGCATCCAGTGATGTCAAGTTGGGCGTATGCGCGCTGACAGATCAGAGTGTGGAGGGATTTATGGATGAATGTATAGTGCCTGGCATCTGAAGAGGAGTATAAATAGGGGTGCACATTGACCGGGTATCAAAGTACTCATCTAGAAGGCTTTGTTATGTAAATGACAAACACATGTAAACAGGCTATTTGCTAAGCCTTACCTCCAACACACATGTTTTCATTTAGCTTCCACCTGAGCATCAGTCCATTTACCATAAGCCCACCTTGTTCCAAGTTCCTGTAAGCCTCTTTCAAGCACTGAGCTAACCTGCTGGTCAGAGTTGACTTGACTTCAGCTTCACTCAGAAATTCCAGGAATTTGTTCCCCAGCCTCTCATCCTTTTATGCAAAAAAAACTTTTCTTGTTGTTAATCCTGAGTGCCAGCTCAGAGGCAGCAGAACACGATTTCAAGATCCCACTCTGGAGACCTCAGTTTATGGTTAGGCTGTCACTCCTGGTACAGTAGTGAGGCCGTGCTAATAGAGATGCCATCCTTTAGCCAAGCCGTTAAATTGACACACTGTCTACACTCCTGGAGGGACATAAAAGAGCCCTTGACATGATTTTGAAGAAGAAGGGACTGAGTTTGATCAGATGTCCTGAGTAACATTTGTCCCTCAAGCAACTACCAAAACACATCACCTTGTGGTTGGTCTGGAAAGGGTTAACTTGTCGGCTTTACAATAGCTCCACCCACTGATACATAATTAAATGTCTCTGGCCAGAGCTGGTCAGTTGTTAGTTTTTCTTTATTTCTACAGTCCACAGCCACATAACTCAAACCTAGTTATTATCTCTTCAAATATAACAAGCCCTTTACTTGGTGACAATGTAATTAACTTGCCCTCAGTTAATAAAACCTGTTCAAAAACAAAATTACTGGAAAAGCTCAGCAGGTCTGGCAGCATATGTGAAGGAGGAAACAAAGTTAACGTTTCAGGCCCTTCCTCAGAACTCAAGAGCTTGTGAGTTTGTTTTTGTTCCTAATTTACAGCGTCCACAGTTCTTTTGGCTTTTATTTAATAAAACCTGTTACCTTATTCATGTTTAGTCCTTCACCAGTTAACACTAGTAAGCCCTATTAACCAATATTAGAAGAAAAGTTTGAGGATCTCTTCTGACTCAGTGGTAATGTCCTACTTCTGAGCCATAAAGCCTATGTTCAAGTCCCATCTGCTCCAGAGATGGGGCAAAAGATGTCTGAACAGGTTGATTCAAAAATGTCTGCATCTAGGCCTCTTGTTCTTACCTCTGGGCCCTAAGATCTGAGTTCAAATCTTGATGGATCACACCAGGTCCAAAAAAATTGATCCAAATGTTTGGAAGAAGTGGACGATAAATCTACTTGAAGAAGATAGTATGGCAACCAAATACCAGTTGTGGAGATCTCTTACAACAATGTCTGTGGGACCACAGAGTGTCCAATCTGGCTGCTACAGTTCCTGCATTACAACAGTGTTTGTATGACAAAAGCACTTCGTTGTCTGCAAAGTGCTTTAGGAAATCCTGACATCAAGAAAGGCGCTATATAAATGCAAGCTTTTTTCCATTTCTTCACATAATAAGCGGCCTTTCCGCTGCTGTTTTCAGGGAAGTTCCGATAGTAACAGTGACAATAGATCCAAGGGCCAAAATTTCTTTTTTTTTGCCCTGTTCATGTATGTTTATTATTAAGCAGGACAGAAGTCTAATTTAAATTATATCAATAATAATACACTTACAATACCTTTGAAAGTGTGCCAGATTTTTTACAGGAAACTCCATGTGGTGCCTGAACAATCCAGTTAAGTGCTTAAATGTCAACAATGATGGGAACTGATTTCCAACATTTAATGTTGCCTGTGCTAATTACATTGATCGTGCATTGTTTCAAGTTTACCCAGTGGCTCAGTTTGACAGGCTGAGTAGCTGAGCCAAATGGTGAACAGAGACCCCAGGCTAGGTCTCTAGTCTGTGCTGAGTCAGTTGAACTCAACACCCTTCTTGCTGCTTGAGCATAGATCTGCATCAGTGCCCTACGTTCTACATTCTGATTGCTGTGCAGTGACATCACGTATGTGTGTACATACATTGATGTGCCGGTGTGTATGTGCTCTTGGCTCTGGTGTGCATGCAATGTCAGGTGACAACTGAGTTGGAGCAGACTGCTGTGCCTGTAAAGTACAAATGCCCTGCTGGCACTCAGTGTCCAGGTTTACATATGAACACTGATCATTTAGATGCAGAACCAGAGAGCAACCAACACCCAAGGAGTTGCAGCCAACAAGAAATCAAGCAACAAGCAAGGAAAGAGAAAGCTAAATTGAGAAACGCTCAAGCAGATTTGATTGTTTGTTAGTTGTTGTAGTTCTAATAAATGAGACTTTAAAGATGGTGGTGAAAGCCTAACTCTTAATTGTCTGACCACATAATTGATAATGATAGCTGAATTCACTTAAGCCCACCCCTTATCCATCACCGTAGTTACTTCACAGAATACTCCCCTTATGTGCAAGTTTCAGCAGACCTCAACTGGTGGATCAAGGTAGGTGTGCAAATCACAAGGAAATAAGATAATGGCCCTTTAACCCTTGCCCAGCTGGATGAAGATAACTTTACACAATTACAAGGCAATTTATTGTGACTGGCACATTCGACCCCTACCCTGGTGAATAAACAGGAAGTCTACTCAGTTGTACAACATGTAACCTTTAACCTGCTGAATAAACAGGAAATACATGCAGCTGCACCAGAGGACCATGTCACCCTTCTGTGTAGCCAGTGCGTAGGAGCTAGTCACAAGTGTGTTCAATTTCTGTGGCTGTATATAATGTGTCTGACATAATCTGATTGGCACTGACTCCATTGCAATATGCCACATGCCTGATGTGCATTGTGTTTGAACCATAGGGTGCACTCTCAGGCAGAGTGGTTTGTGACTGCAGAACCAGATCTACTGTTCAGATAGGCAATTATTCCAATTAAAGTAAGTTCATCTGGAAATCTCCTATGGTCTTGAAGTTACGTTGAGTGGATATGAGCATCATGTATTGATGTACAAATCCATTGTCTGTTACTTCAACAGACGGTCGGCCCTGGTAAAATAAATGCTGTAAATGATTGATTCAAATAAAGGAGCAGTGAAAGAAATTTCATACGAGTGCCGGAAGAAGAATGTTACTATTTGCGTGGTATAATTTGAATGCTGTTGGATTTTAGGTGGAACTGTGAAACTTGGGGTCGAGTTTCGATTTCTGCCTAGAATCACTGTAGCTGAGAAGTTAACTGAAAGAATGCGTCTGGTTTCCCATGATCACCTTTTCCCACAGAGGATGCTGAGTGACCCATCGGCAGGAATAAAGAGATCAAAGCGTGGTTCTGCACAAAGTGAGTTCCCAGACTTAGTCACCTGCTAAAGGAGAAGATTTTCTAGAATGTTAGAAGTCACATGACACCAGGTTATAGTCCAACTGGTTTACTCAAAATCATAAGCATTCAGAGTGCTGATCCTTCATCAGGTGAAGTCAAGTCACTCCACCTGATGAAGGGGCAGTGCTGTGAAAGCTTGTGATTTCAAATAAACCTGTTGGACTATAACCTGGTGTTGTGTGACTTCTGACTTCGTCCACCGCAGTCCAACACTGGCACCTCCACATTCCAGAATGTTAACAAATTTGAGGAGCTTCGGTTGTGTGGATTAATTTGTAAAAATGATTACTCTTTAATAGGGCAGAGAAGATTGAGGATTTTCATTAGAGATGCTTAAAATCAAGAGCGCATTGGGAGACACTGTTTTCACTGGCAGGAGAGTTGGTGACCAGGGAATACAGCATTGAAATAATTGCCAAAAGGACATGAGGAGATTTGTTTGCATGATGAATTTTTGTGATTTGGAGTACCCTGTCTGAAAAGGGAGGTTGGGAAAGCAGTTGGGAATATACACTTAGGAAAGAAAACAAAATGCTGGAGTCTGAGGAAAGAGAAGTGGAGTGAGATTAATTTTTTGGCCTGCTGAAAACGTTAGTATGCACATGATGGAATAAATGACCACCTTCTATATTTTGTCTTACTATGAAATAGCATCAGAGATGGGAATTAAAGGTAAGCAAGATGAATACTCATAGGAAACTATGAGCTGTAACAGTGCTACTTGACTAGCATGTTAACTGCGCTGCGCCCACAGGATGTGCTCAATAGAATGCAATGGATAAGCCTAAGTACAGACTAAGGGATGCTGCCAGTATAGTAGACATCCAAGGAAGTAAGACAGTAATTTGGATAGCAGTCCCAATTTTACTGCAGATCCTCTTCTCCAGGCTAGAACCTAAAATGGGAAACCTATGATCTTGTGTGAAGCATATTCAAGAATGGGCTCCTCAGCTTTCAAGCAGAATATATCAGACTCTTCAACAGTAACCTCAATTGAGTCTTCAAATTTCCGAGAGCTCCATTATGTAAGAGGTATAAAAAGATGACTTTGCACAATTACAAGGCAAATATTGTGACATAGATATGAAAAGAAATGATTCTTAGGAATTATCTTTGAGTTTTCACCCCAGATACCAAACAAAGCTTCAAACAGAATTATTTATCGGATCCCGGTATACTGGTGTGTCATGAAAATAAAATGGAGGAAAATAATTGTTTTGCAGTAAGTAGTAAGTACACCCTGTTGTGGTTATTTGACCTGGTTGTTAAACGGAGATTTAACCATTTGTGATTTTTTTTTCATTTTACATGCCAGTCATACTATTATTTAGCTCTTTATTAAACATGTACACATAACAATTCCAAAATTATGTCATCAGGGAACTGAATTATACAACAAAAATAAAATTATATAGCTTTTGGCGTAAAAAAAATGATGCAAACATTACAAATATAACTAAGTCAGCCAGCTAAGGATATATTAGCTCAGATGACCAAACCTATCAAAGGTGGAGGTTTGAAGAAATGTCTTAACAGATGTCAATGAGGCAGTAATGCAGTGTTATGAGGGATAAGCTTAATTGATGTTGAGGAGGGTTTTCCCATTCAGGTGTGTGATTGGATAAATATTGAGGTCTCCTGGACTTTGTGACCACTGTTGCATATATTCATAAGTTCAACGTTATACTTCATATTCGTAATTCTTAAAAATGAATTTACTTAGCAACTGCTGGCTGGTGCAGTATTGGAACGTACCAGATTTCATCCCTCAAAATTGTTGCTATAGGAGCAGTCCTACAACCACCTTCAAATTCAAGCCATTGAATTCTTCATCACTGTACAAGTCAACTTGTAGAAAAGTGAGTTTGAAGGATAGGTCTGAGGTGCAGTATGGATTTAACTCCTGTGTTATAACAGCTTGACTGTCCGAATTCACTTTTGGAGGATAACTTTTCTGTTAAGGTATTATCTAGTAATGGGCAGTTAAAGTTGATCCTCTAGTAATGTTCACACCCCATGAAGGAATAGAAAAAAGCCTGAAGTCCCCGTGGAATATCACCAAGTACGAGTCAGCACATTCAATCACACAGTCGAGATTTTGTTGTCTTTTTTGCTGTTGTATTTTGGTTATCTAATTTTAAAAAAACCTAAAACCTAAGCAAAGTTGAAACCTATGGTGACTAACTGGGTTGTTTGGAACTGTTAACCTTGAAAGTGAAACGATCTTATCAGTGGTTTGCAATGGACTTCTCAGTATCAAGTTTAAACAGTACAAGCAGGCCTTTTATTCCAAGTTGAACAATTTGTTTTCCAGGAGTTTGAAGTTTCATTCCTTACTCAGTGTGAATGTGGGAGGATGTGTTTGCATTTAGAGAATTGTCCACTTCCGTTAATCATGTTAATATTGCAGAAAAGGACATTAGAGTGGAGGCATCTAACTTCAGATATCCTGTAGCATTTATAATTTGAATGTCGTGTTGGGCTGGTTGGTTCAAACCACTCTCATAGCTCTGATTTAACCTTGAGGTTAGTTAACTGAGATAGACCATCAATGACGGCAAGTTATCTCAATGTTAAACATGGCTTTGTTTTCAAATCACCCCATGATCTCTTCCTTGCTATGCGTAACCTTAACCCTTAATGATCTCTGTGTTCCAAAAGTTCTGGTCTCTTGAGCATCCCCAAGGCTATACCTTGAGCTGCCTCTGTATTAAACCCCAGAATTCCCTCTATAAGTCTGTGTGTTTCTGTATCACCCCCCCCAACCCAATCCTTATGACACTGCTTTATACTTGAATTTTTTTATAATGAATGTTTAGTTGTCTGTCCTTCCCTTTTTGTGTAGCTTAATGTGATCTTTAATTTAATAATGTTCTAGTGAAGCACATTTGAGCCATCCTTTTTACCACATTAAAAAAGATAATATAAAAGGAAACAATTACTCTGACTCTTAGTATCCATTATTGGACCTGCTGTTGACATTGATTTTTTTTTAGACATTCTTTACCTTCTAAATTGAATGGATTTGCTTCTTTCCTGAGATAAAACTCTCTTTTTCGTCTGCATTTTTTCTGAATTCTCATTGTTTTCTGTTTCCACGACAATTTGAATAAATTCTCCAAAGCTGGGTCTTCTTTAGATTAGACAAATCAGGCAAAGACTCATCAATAATTCAAACAACAATTCTGTTTCTCAGGAATTCTGATTTCAAAGCTCCATAGCCACAGTTTTCCACTAATCTTCAGTGATCACTAATGATGTTATCTGCAGATTCCTCAGATGTTGAACTCTTCAGTTAAATCTTGTTTTCATCTATTTTATTTGTTCTCAGATTAAAGTAATTATCAACAGCTTGTGCAACTCAATCAAAATTATCTGTGCCTTCTTTTTCATTTTGGTGAGCTGCAGCATCACGAGGCATAGGTCTGATTGAATATAATAGTGTATTTAATTGTTCAGCTTGTGATTTAGTATTTGCGTAGTATACCTTAAAATGCCTTTTCTTCAAGGCTTCCAGTCCTAAATTGTATTTAGTACATCTTTAAAATTAAATCTGAAAGACCGTCTTATAAATCCTGCCACTTCTTCCTCCACTTTAAATAGAACATAGAACATAGAACAGTACAGCACAGAACAGGCCCTTCAGCCCACAATGTTGTGCCGACCATTGATCCTCATGGATGCACCCTCAAATTTCTGTGACCATATGCATGTCCAGCAGTCTCTTAAATGACCCCAATGACCTTGCTTCCACAACTGCTGCTGGCAACGCATTCCATGCTCTCACAACTCTCTCAACAAAATGTTTTTGATTATGACAATAAACAGCAATTCCATGGCTGCCTTTAGAATATTTTCTAATTCCAGATTTTTTCTGCATTCAGATATCATAATTTGTTATGGTGGGATTCAAAATCATGTCCCCATAACATTAGTCTGGGGGTCCTTAAACAACTAATCCTGTGACAATACCACTGTGCCATTACCTCTTACCAGGTCAAAAGTAAGTGCTGTTGCCATTAAGTGCTGTTTTTCCCTTGTTGAGCTTTCCACATATTTTTCTGCAAGCACTTTCACTGTTCATATTGCTGTACTTACTAACTGGCTGCCTGAATTGTTCTGAAAGCCAGAAAGTTTTTAAAGCTGTAAGTGCCCACTAATAATCCTGGTCTTCTGGAGTTCTCTGCTCTAAGGCATCTTGAAAGTATCACTATTATTGCCTTATGATATTAATCGAAAATGCCCATCATGAATCACCATGTCATCTTTGTTTTTGGTGTACCAACCACCAATAACTTCTGGTTGGGAGTTCACTGACAGCAACTGAGATTTAACAAGAAAAGACTCCTATCTTAAACAATATGCAGTTTATTGCATGATAGCAATCGAGTACAAGTTACATCAGTAAGATAACCATTAGTAAAAACTTTATGACAAGATGGTCTTCGATCTGTAAGACTGTAAGAAATTCTGTTTATTTCCGCTCAAGTCTATATGATATTATTAAATTGAATGGAACTTAATGCGATCTCCAACAGTCACCATTTCTGAATCATTACCTTATACATAAATTGCTTTGTGTTGCTTTTTCTTAGTGGGAAGGGATGGAAAAATTAATTATATCTGATTATTTTCATGGTGTCCAGACAGCTCAGTGTGATAGGCAAACATATGGTAGTGCCCCATATCTTCCACATTAACCTAATCTCTTGGCTAAAGTGATGTCAAGTGAAAGAAGGGGAAAATAAAAATAATCTACATAGTAACAATATTATAAATATAATGAATTACTCCAATTAATCAAAATGCTATTAAAATTGTACTGTTTATAAGTGCAATGCTGTCATTGGACAAATAATTTATAGATCTATTAAATGACAGACTGCATTTTCAACTATTGCTTCACTTTCTGTATTGTACTGAATAAATAGTCTGTGTTTTATACAAAACATACTGTGTATCTAATGTTTTGGTTATTTTATCTTGTTTTCTTGGTTCTGTACTTTCAAACTGAAGAATTCTCCAAGGTATTAGGCAAGTGGCCTAATTCTTTCTCCCTTATTATCTCTTTTTCACACATTATCTTGGTTGTGTAGCCTGGACTCTTTCCACTTACTAAAGATAGAATATCAGTTACATAGCAATCCCAACCCATCATGCAGTTCAGCAATAATGATGTCACAAATGGTTTTCTGATTACTCAACAAGTTTTATTTCAGTTTTGCAGAAAAAAGAGCAGAACATTGTGTAACATATTTTAAACACCGACAAAACACGCAATCCCACCAAAAACACCACTGAACATCATAATACCAGACTGCAGCCAAAAGAACATTCTGTCTATCACACTAATGAGTAAGCTGGAGATCACAGAAAGCCAGACAGCATCAATGGAGAGGGAGCAAGCTAATGTTTCAAATCTAGACGACTCTTCAGTCTAGATGACTTTTCATCAGAGGTGGAGTGAAGTGTGGAGGGGACAGTATTTATGCTATAGTTAGTGGGGGAGAGGGGTGGTAGGGTGGTGTGTGTGGGGTTAGTGGGAGTAGGGCGGTGGGACGGGGGGGTGTCTGTCCCAATGACTGGTGCATAGTATTAAACAACATGACCCTTAGGCTGTTTGCACAAAGCAAGGCACTGACTTCACCAACCAGACTGTGTTGGCAGAACTCATGACACAGTGTCCTAAATTAGCTGCAATTCTGTGATTGGACAACATTTGCTAAATAAAACTGATTATGCAAAGAATTACATTCACAGCCAGCTTAGGGTTGTCATTCAGGCTTGCAGTGTGGCTGACTTGCATGTATCAAAACAATGCCTTGAAATATCCGAGTCAACCCGCTGGTATAAAATTTAAAGAGGGCTTGGCAGTTAACTGTCAGTTGTCATCTAACTGCTGAATCCTCTTTGGTAATATCTGTACCAACCAGATTCCGCTTATAATGAAGTATTTAAATGTGAACAAACTGAGGAGAACTCCCTGAAGGATACTCGTAGCCAATCAGTCAAGACTGTCTTTTCATACAGTATAAGTGTTATTTTTCCTTTACCTTAGTATTTCTTGCAAATTGTCCTGATGAATGAAAGATGAAAAGCCATATTGTTGCAACCTTCAGGGTATTGCTCAAAGTACTCCTGAGGGATGTCTCATCTCCTTATTCTCATTCAACTGCTTCATCATAAGCAACATTCTTGCCAAATTGAGGTTAGGCAGCAATGATACTGAAATGTCTGCAGTCTGTTAGAGCAGAGGACTTTTTTTGATGAACAGCCCTGTCACTGATTGTTTTATCCAGCAGGATGTCACCAGTATGCTGTGGCTGCAGTATGCAGCATCCCAAAAGTGCATTGCAACACCCTGCTAAGCTTATTTCTGTAACAACCTCCAGCTCTGCAGCCTTGAGTGCAGAGTCAGGACAAGGGCAACAGTTCTATGCCAACACTGATTCCAAGCTCCCCTCAAAGTTAAACTTCATCCTGACTTGGTCTTGTGTTCTTGTTCCTTCATCATTGTCAAGGTAACATTTCCTCACTAACGCTGTCATGTAAGTGCCATCACCACATTGATCTGTTCAAGGAGAAGGTTCCCCACCAGTAAATAGTGATGATAATAAAAATGACCTTGTCAACATTGCCAAGGATGAAAGATACAGGCCATGCAAAGCAGAAGTTGATCGGCTCAATAAATAATTACACAGGAAATATACATTGTTTTTAGCATTCCTTCCCATTTTATAAAAGTAAAGAAAATACCTAAAACAGGGGTAGAATTTATTTTTTAGAAACTGGCTGTCTACTTGTTCTTATTGGTGTCTGTTTCATCTGTATTGTTCTGTAGTTTGTACAGCTCACTGTTGGGATCACATTGGTCCTTGGTGTTATGTGGTTAGCTGAGTCCATCAAGCAACGTTGCAAAGAAAATTGTTTTATTTTGATCCTTCTGGAGTTTCTTTTAGTGATCATATTGTATGACTAATTACATTTTAAAAAAATAAATAATTTGATTGAAGACATTATGAGACATATAGATCACCTTTTCAGTATTTGCTAATATATCAATAATTTCATTACTAAACAGATGAGAAAACCTTCCAACAGATTACTTTTGGTTAGGAAATCCAAAAGAAATGCTTGCTGATTTGAACAACACCCTAAAAACAATACAAAGAAATAGTCATTGCATTAGTTTTTTAAAAATTTCAATGAGCAGCAATAATGATTTACATAAGATCTTTCATTAGGCTGTGCTTCATTTTCTAAACTCAGGATAACCTTTGTTTAAGAGAATGATCAAAGCATTGAAATAGTTTGGCTTATTGGTTGGGTCACCTTTCAGGGGCTATTACCAATGCAATATTTGAAAAAGGAGGTGCTTTCTGCACGGAGAAGAGAGGAGTTAAAAAAATTCTCTAGAAATGGCCGGGGCATTTCTAAAGTAAGCCAATGGAAGGGATCCCTTGGGAATTCTGTCAAGGGTATATTCTAATTGGTAATTAATGTGTGGTGGAATTGGTTAGGGTATGAAGTGCAGACTGAATAACAAAGGACATTAATCACAAATTAATGCACACCTTCCTTTTTGTTGTCAGTTAATTACATTTCTTAATGAAAAATGCATTGCGTTTACATCAGTGTTAGAAGAACTGACTAAATATCACTGGGCTGTTGTAGGTTACTGAGGTCCCTTTGCTGCTTCCTCCGTAGAACTTATCGACAGTAGAGTTAGATAGCACATTAGCTGCTACTAGATGCATAGGCAGCAACTTGTTCAATAGATAATGGTTCTCTGATTAATTAAATGTTTAGACTAACTTTATTGAACAATGATCAGGATATCCTTGACAAAGTGAGATTAGGCAGAAACTAAGGGTGAAAAGCCAAGAGTTTGTTTACTGAAGAGGAACTTCTGTTCAGGATGACATCAATTTTTCCAGACATAACCTAACTGACCAATTAAAAATGTTAATTCAGTACAAGTTGAATTAGCATCTTATTTCTGTCTAGGTCTACCAGTTAGTAAAGAATTGGTATAGCTCTTGGTAAAGATCTGATGAAGTTACTTCAGTCTTGTTCCATGGCCAGTTGCTGGCACCTCTTGTGATTAACAAAATAAAGACTTCACTCTATATCAAAGCTAACATCAATGTACCAGCTGAAAAGTAATTATCCCAATGATCTTGAACTTGTTGGCAGAATTACTTAGCTCACTGTGTGCACTGCACTTTAATGCATAATGGATGATAGGCTGAGTGTAGCAATATTCAATCACACATGACAGTACCAGCACTGCCATGTCTGAGTGTGGACACAAACTCCCTAACTTACACGAACTGTACATTGCCTTACTTAACTCTTGTTTTTGAACTGTGTAGCGATTGGAATAAGGTTGACCAGGTAGATCTCATTGAGTATGAGATCCCTGAATGGGGCTGTTAACCTGGGCCAATCAGGGATGCCTGGCTGACAGATATAGCCAGGACCCTCAGAGAGGCTCCTCACTCTAGGGACGGAAACTGAGCTGGCTGGTCAGAGTCCATGTACCGAGAAAATTTAAATAAAGGGTGACTTAGTGAAGGGATACCAGCCTCTGTGCAGTTATTTCAAATTGGAAGCAATGACCTTTCCTACCATGAAACCCTGTAAAGAAGCTGAGGCCAGAGACAATATCAAATATGTGGATATGAGCCTATTTCTGACAATGCCTCACATAATACAATGCCCCTGTTCAAAAGCAAGACATGGACAAAACCTAATCAGTCAAAGGTTCCGAAAACATTCTGTCCCTGAATTTTCCCACCCAGTTGTCTGGATGCGATATTCATGGTAAACAATCTCAATACTGTCATAGTGTCATATTGGAGTGGTGAAAAGTGAACTAGATGAAACTCATTCTGTCTTCACCCAGCAATTTCCAAGTTAAATTGTAGAATCCCTACAGTGTGGAAACAGGCCATTTGGCCCATCAAGTTCACACCAACCCTCTGAACAGCATCCAGGCATATACAAAGGAATGTGTTGATATTTTTAATGAAACTGGACAAGCATGTTATGACCAATGTTCCCTCTATGCTGTGCATAAGCTTCCATGCATGATGATCAGCATCAGCAGACTGATCACAATGTTGACTGCCAATTCTGGCAGTTGTTGACATACAAGGACCTGAGAGGCTTGCACATTCACGGAGAAAATTAGAGGGAACACTGTTTTTGATGCACCTCTAAAGAAAGTGGGACTGGAGCCCAGGTCTCCTGTCTCAAAGGGAGATATACTACCGCAGTGTCAAAAGACCCCCTCCACGTAAATGTATATGTAGACGTATATCTCCAAATGTATGTAAGTACAGATCCCAGGACCGTTAAAAAATTACTATTATACAATAGAGATGTTTCCAATAGAAGCTAGTTATTTGGAAAATTATCCTTGTGACCATTCAGCTTTGGGAAAGTTTGACAAAGTCAATGGCAGGTGCTAATGAGAGTCACACAGCTTAAAAGCACTCTTCAGTATTTGCACTTGTCAGTATTTTTTTAAAATTCTGATTTACTGAAGTGTTGTTATCTCCACAGAGATTAATAATATTTGAAAAATAAATTTAATCTTTTAATTAAAGCTGAAAGAGTGACATCCAAAATTTTACATTTGAAGACTTTTTTTTTAACTGTGCTATCCTTTACCCTTTTCTGTCACAAAAGATTGAAAGCTCTATTGACTAAGCACTGTGCTTTGAGACAACTTATACTTTAAATCACAGAATATCCATGCCCATCTTTTTATTTTGACACAGCTGAAGAAAAACACACTTCAAAGTGATATACTACACAAGCTTTTAAGTAGATATTCAGTTCTACTGCATTCAGTCCAAGTACTTCTCATCATGAGTTTCCATCTGAGGTTCTACCTGCATTCTGGTCCCCAAAAACCAAAAAAAACCCTTTGGCCTCTTGCTATCTTCCCTGTAAGAGCCTGGAGACTAAGCACGCTTCCTGTCATAGTGATGGTTTAGCAAAACCCATAAACTGTTATGGATAGCTTCCTCTGTACAGTTCTTATCTCGAAGCGTAAGTCTATGACGACATGAATGAAATGGACATTATATATAGGCAGGGATGCTAGCTATCTGTCCTTAAGATGCCAACTCTCTCTTATCTTGGAAGTAAATAGCTTAAAGCACAACCCAATATTCTCAACAGGTTAGGGATTATGAAAACTCCCAGTCCCATTGTTAACACAAAGCACAAAGGCAGCTACTATTTTGCTTTTATTTGAGTGAGTTCTAAACTAAAGAAAAGTCGTAATGAACTCAAAATGTTAGCACTGTTCCTCTCTCCACAGATACTGCCAGGCCTGTTGGGTTTGTCCAGCATTGTATGTGTTTATTTCAGACTCCCAACATCCACAGTGTTTCGCTTTTAACAAACTTTTATCATTTTCTGCTGTCATTCTGTACAAGTTGAAGCACCTATTCCCAATGAAAGAATTTGGGTGGTCTTTAACCTCTAACATTCAAACCACCCAGGCTGTCTTTCAGACACGCTTCAGAGCAGGTCATGTGACTCCCTTCTTTCTACTTTAAAGACACAGCCCCAAAGCATAACAGTCTCATAAACATCACAATTGTAACAGAAGACTTAACACAAGAAGTGGTACGTGCAGAATGAATGTCATTTGGGACTCATGTTCTTATTTAGTAGGTATGTGCATGGTATCTAAAGCTATAGGACACTGCAAGCATTTTTGACTAAAATTTGTAAGTCCCGGGGAAAGTCATTAATCACCAATTTACTGTTGAGTGAGAAAATGCCTTTACTGCTTGAGAACAGAAGTGTTGCTCATTGTGACAGGAAATTTAAAAAAAAGTCCATGTTCACTAAAATCCATTTTTTGTCTTTTAAAAATATGTTGTGGACTTAGCGAGAACAGTTCCCCACCCCACCATTATACGTTATTAATGAGTAAGCATTTCATAGTTACTCAACAATTTTTTGATACGTATTCTTAGCACATGACACAAGTGACTTGGCTGAAATTAATATATTTACAGTTATCACTGAAGGACTAGTGCCAAGATGTCTCACCTGATTTAAACTTAATTAACACCTACATTAAGAACCCTAGATACCTTTGAATTACTGTCTTTGTTATGCTGAAACAACCAATAGATTACATGTGTAATATATTACATTTTTTTTGAACTGTCCCTAAAATACCTTCTACAGAAAGATGTTCTGGAACCTCAGTCTCTTGTGACCATCTCTACACAAATTGCATTCCAATACAGCAAACCTTGCATTGACATGATACTCTTAACATAGAGTCATAGAGTCAGAAAATCATACAGCGTGGAAACAGACCCTGTTCTGTGGAACGTTCACCGATCCAAAACGTTAACTCTGTTTTTTCCTTCACACTTGCTGCCAGACCTGCTTAGCTTTCCCAGCAACTTTGTTTTTAGTCCTACCTGCCCATGCTTGGTGCATATCCTTCTAAACTTTTCTTATTCATGTAATTATTCAAATGTATTTTAAACATTGTAAGTGTACCTGCATCCATCACTTCCTCTGGAAGTTCATTCCACACATGAACTACTCTCTATGTAAAAAAAACGCCCTACATGTCTTGTTTAAATATTTCTCCACTCACCTTAAAATTATGTACCCTTGTTCTGAAATCCTCCACTCGAGGAAAAAGACACCTGTCTCATTCACCTTATCTATACACCTCATGATTTTATAAATCTTTGTCAGGTCACCCCTTAACCTTCTACGCTCCAGTGAAAGTGCCTGTCCAGCCTCTCCTTAAAACTAAAAACCCTCCATGCCTGGCAACATTCTGGTGAATCTCTTCTGAACCCTTTCCAACTTAATGATATCCTTATGACAGGGTGACCAGAACTGGACACATTACTCCAGAAGAGGCCTCACTAACCCTCTGCACAACCTGAACACGATGTCTCAACTCTTGTACTCAAAGGTCTGAGCAATGAAGACAAGCATGTTAAACACCTTCTTAATAACCCTGTCTATACATGATGCAAACGCCAAAGAATTAGGTACCTGAACCATGAGGTCTCTCTGTTCTATAACGCTACACAAGGCCTTACTTTTAATTGTGTAAGTTCTGCCTTAGTTTGTTTTACCAAAATGCATTTATCCAAATTAAAGGCCATCTGCCACACAGCACTGATTCCCTGTGCAACACTGCTGATAACAGGCTTGCAGTCTGAGAAAAAAAAAGCCCGCCAATTTCACTCTCTGTGTCTTGCCATTGAACCAATTTTGTACCTAATTGGTAAACGTAACCTGAATCCATAGTAAAAGGAAACATTGCAAAATTTTTTTAAACTGTGGGGACTTCACAGAGGGTTAAAGCAAATTGGAAGTGATAAAAGAAAGAGAGTTTGGAATGAATGACCAAATGTCGTTCAGTGTCAGATCCTTGGGAGTGTTTCAAAGGAGGAGTACAGGTTGGTGGGGGTGGAGAACCTGGGGGTTGGGGGGAAGCGGTGGGCAGCAGAAGGATCCTGTGGTGGCTGGACAGGGTCACCATGATAAGTGGAATATACAAAAAGCTGGACTGTAACAAACGGTTAGCATACCAGGTCTGGCAGCATCTGTGAAGGAGAAAACAGAGTTAACGTTAACTCTGTTTTCTCCTTCACAAATGCTGCCAGACCTGCTGAGCTTCTCCAGCAACTTTGGTTTTGTTCCTGATTTACAGCATTCACAGTTCTTTCAGTTTTTTTAGTTAGTATTTCGGCAGGTCTGGAAGTATCTGTCAAGTCAAAAACAGAGTTAACATTTTGGGTCTGGTGACCCTTCCTCAGAACTCAGTTCTGAGGAAGGGTCACCAGACCCAAAACATTACCTCTGCCTTTTCCTTCACAGATGCTGCCAGGCCTGCTGAGCTTTTCCAGCAATTTTGTTTTTATTTCTGATTTACAGCATTCACAGTTCTTTCATTTTTTTTAGATTGTATATCAGTGTTGGCAGTGGTGTGCATTATTAAAACTAGTGGTCACTGTTTAAAACTAAAGGATAATGAAGTGTGGAGCTGAAGGAACACAGCAGGCCAAGCAGCGTCAGAGGAACAGGAACCTTTCCCAACCCGAAACATCAGCTTTCCTGTTCCTCTGATGCTGCCTGGCCTGCTGCGTTCCTGCAGCTCCACACTTTGGTATCTCAGACTTTAGCACCTGCAGTCCTCGATGTCTCTTAAAAATAAGGGGTTCCCTGTTAAGACAGAGGTAAGGAGAGTTTTTTCTTCTCACTGAATGTTGTGAGTCTTTGAAACTCTCTGACTCAAAAGGTGGCGGAATCAGAATGCTTGAATACCTTTGAGACACAAGCAGGAACAGAAATCATGGGTTCTGGTCTGGAACCATGACAGAACAGCCATGCCTCCAACCCAAGCACAGTGCGCCGCCAAGAATCTTGGGTCTAGGTTGTGGGTCCTGATGTACACCCTCTCCTGTGCCCTAGGTGAAGGTAGCTATGTCCTTGATGTGCAAGGGGGATGTAAGGTTATCAATGGGCAGGCTGGAATGTGAAGTAATCAGAATAGCCATGATCCTATTCAATGACAGAACAGGCTAGAGGGGCCAAATGCCCTATTTCTCCACCTATTTCATATGTTCCTATGTAGGGCTAAAGGCAAATAGAACAGGCAAACTTAAATACTCGACTAAAACAATTCAGGACTTTGATGAACCGATATAATGTGGGTCTATAAATAACTGGGTTTCATCTAGTTTAGGGCAGTAAAACTTTGAATAAACTGGAAAGAGTTAAAAGGCACAGAAAGCAATTTCAGAAGAATGCTTGTTTGAAATACTTTGAAACCAGAAGCTATAATGTCAATTCAGCTTTGCTGTCTGTTGTTAAAATACAGTTCTGTATATGGATGCTGCATATATAGCACTTGTTTATCAGAATCAGAATAACAATGCCTTTTAATGTTAAAGAAAAACTGAAGACTGTTGGTTTTTGCTAGCATTAAAACTGGCATTCTCGAACTTGCATGGCCATTTTCCAGATCACAGAGGTCTTTATAAACTGGTTTTCACAGTGGTTATGGTTAAACTAGAACTAGGACAAAGATAAAGCAATTCTGGGAAATTCTTGGAAATGTTCACTTATGTACCAGGAGAAATTGAATGTTTGTTGAACTGAAACATCAGAATTCTCTTTCTCTGAATCCAATCAAATCGCAATTGTTCCACTGATGTTGCAGAGCTATTTGATTGCATTGTGCGAGACTGAGCTGAGAGGTCAGGACTCTTGTTGTTGAGAAACTTTTTGCCAGTTAAGTGATGATATTTATTAAGTGGAGAGAAAGAGAGATAGAGGTCATCTCTAGAACACTATGGGTTTGTGGTCAACATAATACTCTGTGCTGTCTACCAACCCCTCATTACTCCATCCTTTCCCTGTGGTCTTGCAAAGTCAATGCAGAAGTGATGAATGGTGGATGTCAGGAGCACAGAGATACGAGGGACGGCTTCCTAGAGCTTGTTTCTGCTGCAAGTAATGAAGACCAGCCTCTTCAGTTCTGATTTGTAAACAGGACAACTGTAGGGCAACCACCACGTTTAAGTAAAATTACTATGGGGACGGTGATTGATTTGATAGATACTCAGTTGAGGTCTTCAGTGTGCAGAAAGGTACCCAAAATTCTTTCTCATTTCGGTGTAGAATGGAACTCTCAATTTTTTGTGTGCTCTGATGCCAATCACTATGAGCTTCTGGTTGGGGTAATTTACTGCCATTATCTCATTTCCTTGACTGGTTAAGGGCCTACTTAATTCCCAGTGGTAGAGCAACGCTGTTAGAGAGTCTTAATGAGAAGAGGTACTCATCTTGAACTGAATGTAGTTTATGGCATGATAGCAATCAGGCACTAGTTACATTAATAAGTCAGACATTGTTACAGAGGCTATGAAGAGACGCAAATCTGTCCACTTTGATATCTTAAGAAGTTCTACCATTTCTCACCTGAGTGAATGAGACATAATTAGATTAGGTATGGCTTAATGAAATCTCCAACATTCACCCTTTCAGAACCATTACTTGATGTAACATTGGACTTAGCACTTATTCCTCATCTCTGTCCATTGCACACAGGCTAGATTTGATCCTGTAGGCAATTGCAAATGGTGTTGATAGTAAGTATTTTACTTCTGTCATATTTTGTTGACTCTCTCATTTTAAAAACTTGTTTTATTCTTTATGAATTTTTAATTATGGTATATGTAATATTTGTTGACCATATCATGTGGACGTCAAAAGAAATGCCAGATGTCCCACATTTCTTTCCTTCACCATGCTAGCATTATTGTGATTCATAGGATAGGCCTCTCAGTAAATTATATGGAGTTTATATGAACAAGACTATCTCCATAAGTTAAATGGAAGATGCTGGAATACAGATACCTAACAGTGACTTATTGAGATCAAGACAGAAGTCAGGACTTCTGCAAGGAATATGCACTCGATGGAGTTGAGAAGGATGAATGGGGATCAGATTGAAAAATACAGAATATTCAGAGGCCTGGATAGAGTGGACATGGAGAAGATGTTTTCACTAGGAAAGGAAACTTGAATCTAAGGGCACAGCCTCAGAGTGAAGGGACAATGCTTTAGAACTGAGATGAGAAGGAATTTCTTCAGCCAGACAATGGTGAATCTTTGGAACTTATTACCATAGAGGGCTGTGGATGCCAAATAATTGAGCACCTTTAAGACAGAGATAGATAGGTTCTTGATTAGAAAAGGGATCAGGGTTATGGGGAGAGGGCAGGAGAATGGGGTTGAGAAACATATCAGCTATGCTTGAATAACAGAGCAGACTTGATGGGCTTAATGGCCTAATTCTGCTGTGTTATCTTATAGTCATATGGTCTAATAATGCAATCAGGATATCTCACTGCTAGTTATACTGGAATTTGGGTGTCCCTTTGAACTGTACCGAGAAAAGAGAAATTGGGAAACCTCAGGCAATTATACAGCAAGAAGGCAAATTGAAGCATGTTTCTGATTTTTAAAAATCACTTTCTCCACCCAATTCCATTTTTAAAAATGGAATTGATTTGTCTGGATTATTCAATGGAGGAGAATTAGAATATCGCTCAGTGAGTTTCACATAGACTAGCCAAATGTGGTTAAATTTTAGTGAATTGCAGAAGAGATGGGAATGAGATACCTCATTATGCAGAAGATATTGGATGCCTGTAATTAACATGAAGGAAATCTCTATAACAAGGAAGGTTTACAGAGTATTGAAGAATCTGGAACACCCAGTAACTTTCGCAGAATCCATAGGAAAACATGCAATTTGCTTTATAAAGATCACATGCATTTCTTGTTGTGTTATGTAATGGATACAGCTATGAAGTTATCAATAAGATAGTAGATGGTTAAATGGAATTTACAAGACTGTGATCTAATTAAGGGCCTCATCATAGCCATAATGGAAAAGATTGCTTGCTTTGTATTCATGATCTGATTCCAAAGATTAGATTACAGTTTTGTGATTCAGTGAAAAGTATCCAGTATTATTAACAATATTCATTTTATATTGAACTTTTCCCATAATCTATACATTCTCAGCTTTGATCTGTATACATTATTTCCAGGCCTATCGGAAGAAAGTGCATGATAATTCAGAAAGCAGACATTCAACTGTTTGGTGACATAGGCTGTCAAAGCTGTTGGTAATGTGCTGAAGTAGGAATACAGATTTTATAAAGAATCATCTGCAGGAGAAGTTGAGTGCAGAGATTGGTGTTACATTTGGGTTCAATCTAAATCTGAATCCTCAATTGCAACTTTATGTAATAAAGTTTTTTTTTCCAGTCCTTAGGAGATTTCATTGAATTGAAACATTAGTTCTGGTTCCATGCACAGAGACGCAGCCAGGTCTGCTGAAAAGGTTCAATATTTATATGTTTTTATCTCAGATTTGAAGCATTTTTTTGTATCATATTTGGCCTGGTTTACATCCAGTGCTATTATTCTATAAGTGCTGCTCACCCTCAGTCTGTCCTGGGTCATGTCTCTGTCCTGTTTCTATTGCAACATGAAAGTCTAATATTGCCACTTGAATTAGCCTGCTGGAGATTTCCATTAATACAAGTAAGTGATGAACATTGCTTGGCATTTTATTGCAGGATTTTTTGCTGCCTCTGGATCTTTGTCCAGCTCTGACTGGATAGTTTGAAAGATACTTATAATTCCTCGGCTGATATGCCATGATTTTCAAGTGATCTATGTCTAAGTTAGCTGTTAGCTGCTTTAATATAGAAGTTTACTAGGCTGCATCATTTTTCTTGTGCTTTCTTTTATCAACTTAGTCATTCCCCTTCTGAAGTTCAGCTTTACATCACTAAGTTGTAGTGATAAAGAAAAAGTTGAAGAAGTTTGAGTTTTTTTTTCCACTGCCAGTGAGAAGGTTCAAGGGTGACCTGATAAAGGTCTTTAAGATTACAATGGTTTATGATAAGACAAAGTTAAGTTGTTTCCACTAGTTAGTAACTTAAGATGGCACAAATTTGAGATAATCAGAAAAAGAATTTAAAAAGACTAGAAGCAGATTTGGGCAGGAACTGGTGTACAATGAGCAATTCAATTCAAATACATCTCCCAAGATGTAGGTCAGAGAATTTCATGCAAACCAAATGGGTGAGAGATATATGCCACTTAGACAACTTGCCAAGTCATAACTAGGAATTTAAGACATCTCTACTCCTGAACTGGCATGACACTATATATTGAGTTTCATAGAGGGAGTGTTGTCACTAGACAGATGGGAATAGAGCTGATCAAGCCTGGACCAGAAACGGGGTACAGTATTTCTGACAGAGCCTGAAGAGGTGCAGAGCTAAAATAATTTAAAAAATGCATTATTTTTATGTTCAGCCTCCAGAGGTTCCTTTAGGAATCTTTGGTTAGGCCACTGAATAGCTGGAACAAAGTGACAGACCATGGTCCACACAAACTGCACTCATTTGATGACTAATTTTGACACCATATTCTTACAAACAAAATTAACGTCCTGATTCTCATGTACATGACACCTAACATCTGTTTCAGGCAGGCTCCCTTTATACTCCACAGTCACCAATGAATAGTGCCCTTTCACCAGTCATCAGGCACAGGCAATTACAATCTGAAACTTGCTTCCCTACTAACATTGTTCTTTTTCAATAAATGAGTGTGTGAAATATCACTTTCTTACTCAAATTATTTGTACAGAGAGGAGTGAGATGAGGAATTCTCTGGCATAAACAATCATTGGAGCAAAGTCTATCAATTACTGAACAAGAATTCAGTTTTTATTTGAAAAAGAAAATGAAAGGGCACAAGAAGCCTTATGCACAGAAAGATAGCCACATATGTGTTTTATCCACAGTAGATCATTTGGCATTGTAACATCCATGAATTTAAGAATTATTATTGACAGTGATCAGGCATTCCCATCAAGCAGAAACATACTAAAAAATAATCAATACTATTCTTTGCCCATTGGTGATCAGATCATTCATGGTATCAGTTTCTGTGTTTAAATCTACAATTGTTTGCAAATATCAGATTGTTCAAAATACAATTGAAGCTGTGTATCCATCTGTCACCAATACAGACACGTGTTTCCTTATCTTGGAAATTTCTACTCCAACATGGGATGAATTAGTACATGACATCAAGTCATTTCCTCATGATTTATGAATTTTTTTTTCACTCACACATAGCACACGGGTATTGTTGGCTACATTAATTGTCCATCCCTGGTTGCCCCTTGAGAAGCTGGTGGTGAGCTGCCTTCTTGAAATACTTCAGTCCACATGTTGTAAGGCCAAGTGCTGTAGGCTGACCCTTAGGGAGGGAATTCCAGGATTTTGACTCAGGGACGATGAAGCAGTGGCAATATGTTTCCAAGTCAAGATGTGAGTAGTTTGGAGGGGAACTTACCAGGTGGTGGTGCTTGTTGACCTTTAACTAGGCTATTATTCTTGCTACTGAATTCACATTGAAAAGTAAAGGAACAAGAGGACAGGCTTTCAAGCCTCTTCCTTGCACTGTTACCAATCATTTAAGATCAGACTGTTTAAAATCCAGACATTTTTATGTTTTGATTTATTGGCTCAAAGTCAAGGGTCCACATATGGGTCAGGTTTTCTGTTGAATAAGTACCCTTTGACCACTCCTGTGGCTTATTCTAACAACAAATTAGCCCTGTTGAAGGTAGCAGCTGTCTGACACATTTCACATTTTCATATATATGAGTAAGAGCAAAACACTGCTACTGCAGGATATCTGAAAATGTGCTGGAAAAACTCAGCTGACCTTACAGCTTCTGTGGTGCCAGAAACAGAGTTAACATTTCGAGTCCAAAGACGACTCTTTGAAACTGGAAGAAGAACAGCTCTGACAAATAATTTTTGGAGCTGAATTGTTAAATCAGTTTCCCTCCCCATAGATTAAAGCCAGACCTGCTGTGTTTTTCATAGATCTATAACTGTGCCAACATTCTCCACAGTTTGAAGACTTTAGTTGATTGGTCAGGGTACTGAATGCGTAACCAACACTATTCTATATCCTCACATGTTGGTTTCTCATTGGCTATTGCAGATCACGGAATTTCAGTAAAAGACATTCAATGAATTAAGGAGCAATCTCAATGAATTCTCATAAGTTTGGCATCACCCACATATTATTTATGGTAATGATTGAGGATTCCTATGAAAGGAATTTCTTAATTCGTTGGGGTAACTTCATCTTTACTGAGTGTTAGATTATGATCCCTTCACAAAGGATCTGGTCTTATTAAGAAAGATGCTTGTGAATGTTCAACTCTATCATCTTCACAATGTACTGCTGTGACCAAAATCAATTGGCACTTGATGCAGTGCATCTATTGCTTGAAGTTTCCCTGACATATGCTGGCATTAGTGTCTTCCAAATAAAATATTAAGATTCCTAAGAAAGAATTTTTATTCATCCAATGTCACTTATCCAGCATATTTTCCTATGACTTCAATTTGTTGTTGTTTCATGACTAGTACTCAATGGTCATGAAAATAACCTTCATTTTTATAGCTGCTTTTTTTCTAATTTAACCATTCCAAAGTCTTTCAGAGGAGGAACAATGGATGCTGACCAGGAAGTAGAAGAAAAAGAATAGGGAAAATATACTCAGAGAAATATATTTACATTTGAAGGCGGAAGGCAGAAACACACAAATATTGATGATATGATGTTTGACAGCAAAATGTATGGAGGATCTGCGAGAGATAGTGAAACTGGCTCAGGGCTAGTAGCCTGGATGTAAGGATGAAGGAGATTGTAGGATGGGATTGGGTTGATGATGGATTTAACAATAAGGTTGAGGATTTTGAATGTACCTTGCTTAAGGGCTTGCAACTAGGTGATATAAGACTGGGATTTTTTTACAAACTATAGAGTTTTAAATAAATTTGAGTCCACATAGAGTGTGCTGGGATGCTGATGGAAAAACATTGAGGTGCCAATAATGTGGATAATACGTACCTTCAAGAAGAGAAACAAATTTGCTGGAAAAATTCAGTAGCTATGACAGCATCAGGGGTGACAATGCAGACTTAATGTTTTGGGTCTAGTGAGCCTGGCTCAGAACATGAAGTCTGAAGCAGCGTCACAGGACCCAAAATGTTAACTGTGCTTTCTCTCTCTACAGATGCTGCCAAACCTGCTGAGTTTTTTCCAGCAACTTATGTTTTTTTTCATACTGATTTCCTGCATACACAGTTCTTATGGGGTTTTTTGTGCATCATTGCAACTTTGATCACAATTCTAGCCTCGATGCAGGCTCTCATTTCCTCAATATCAGTGACTAAGATTACCTCCTAGCAAGACCCAGTTATTGAAGTTTCATCTTCAACTAAGTTACCCTGTCAAATATGTCCTTGATGAGTTTTTTAACCTGTAAAAACTTACATGTGCAGGGGAACTACGTGTATCTCCTCACAATTCAGATTCAAATGTTACTTTTCCTCTCAAATATCTTTTCCTTGAAACAAATAATGTCCTTAGCAAGTTGATGTGATGGAGTGGATCTGTTGATTTTTCTGCTGGCAACAATGAGGTCGTTATAGCCATTGAAGCTCTTAATTCTCAGTGTCACCTTCTTGCTTTATGCCAGAATGAGTTAAAATTGAATCTAAACTAGTTTCATTTACTACAGTTTCCAGGCAGAGGTGTGTAGCTATTGCCAATTAAGACCATAGTTCTTGTGTAGTATTCTTTTAAAAAGTCATTTTTTTTTAGGTTAACTAAACTAACCTCCCAAAAGGCATGGATATAGCCTTAGTTCCATAATCTGCAGTGTTGTATAATTTGTTCAGGATCTTGCTTTTGCTTGGTTGTTATCATATTGATTAATTGGTCTTCTATTTATATCCATATTATCTGAAATCTGCTTGTGCTTCCCTCCTGGAGGCAGAATCGCTGATTTGACAGCCTCCGGTTTATGTTCATTCTGTCAGAGCTGCCTTGACTTCATTGGTAGTTCTTAGCATAATATTGCAGGCTAAATTGTTTTCGCAGTTAATTTGTAGTTAGATGCGGGGTAGTTTTCTTTTTATTTTAGCTCCTGGCAGCTGTCTTCACACTGCCATACTGGTACTGATAGTGCCAGTGCAGTATTACATTAATACAGGTTGAATTTCCATGAGGGATATTCCAGTCACCTGTTGTAAACAGTGTCGTAATCTGTTGGTGTCACCTTTCTGAGTTCTACCTTGCCTTCAATTTGAAGCTATAACCTGTGATTTAATTCTCTGCGACCATAGGCTCCCTCAAACAGTGATGTAAAATGACCAGGTGGTTATTATTTTTTTCTTGTGTGGTTCTTATGGAGCTAATATTGATAAACATAACTCCCTGGACTTCAAAACAGCCTTTTATGTCTATCAGAGGGGGTAGATTATGCCTTTTTTAAATTGAGTCATTGACAGACAGCACCTCAGACAGAGTGGCACTCCTTCTGTATTGCAGTGGAATGGTGATTTAGATATTTTGTCCAATATCTTCGCTGGGATTTGAACACACAACCTCCTGACTCAGAGGTGATTACAGCTGATAAAATGGACCTTGCCGTAGGTCCTGGCACAGACTTCTTGCTGACGTTCAGGTCCACTACTGGCATGCACCTGTGTGTAAAACTTAACAACTCTGCTGAGAGGCAGCTCAAGGGGAGTTACAACTTAGGTGTTAAAATGATATGTTAATTAATATTTTGTCATCTGTGATCTTGCGGTCTGTTTATGGATATCACTTACATATGTCCAATCACATCACATCAGCATTGCTCACTACTTAATCCCCTAATAATTCTCCCCTCTCATTTCTCCTTAGCTAACTGAAGACAAGTTAAAAAGAAGTTCAACAAAGCAGGTAAATTACTTTTAGATTCAGACATGTTTTGTTCTGCAATATTTGATATTTTCTTTTTATAAATGTTTAAGAGCCTTTCTTTTCAAAAGCATAGCTGCTGTGCTCAGGAAATTAAAGAAAAGAATTAAAAGGGTTGGTCTTTGACAAATTAAATTGTGTTAAGTGGAATGATGTCAACTGATTCATTGATTCATTCAGCATTGAAGCAGGCCATTGAATCCATTACACCTATGCTATCTCCTTGAAAGAACAGTTGATCTTAATTTTTTCCCCATATTCCTAAAGTCTTTTCCTCTTCAAGCATTTATCCAACTCTGCACCAGAAGTTACCAATGAATTTGCTTTCCTCATTGTTTCGGACTCTTAATAACCCACTGCGTATAAAAATACCTCATCTTTATGATGTCTTCTCTGGTTCTTCTACCATTCTGTTAATGAAAAAGAGTTTCTCCTTAGTTATTGCATTAAATCCTCCATAATTTGAACAGCTCTATTAAATCTCTCCTTAACTTTCTATTCTCTAACCCGAGAGCTAGACATGACTGCTCAGCAGAACTTGCTTTTGTACAAGGTTCATTTGGCTTTCAAACTATTCATAGCTACACCAAGTGTGAGCAGGAAAAGTTTTACTTTAAACAGTGCTCAGCACAGAATGTTTTAAATGCAAATTTCTAGTTGCCTTTCAATGGAATGAAATGTATATCATTCCTTTACTCTAGATAATGGTGGATTACAGAAGAAAGAGCATATTACATTTATTACAACCTTGGAACATGTATCAGTACAGGGTAGGGCGAATGTTACATTTCTGATAACCCTGAGACAGTGTATACTGATATAAAATAAAAATGAATCACAATCCTGAAAAATCTGGCACCAGTGGTAAGTAGTGTATTACATACCTGATAATTATGTGATTTGACTACTACAGAATAAGGAATGTCTCTTTCCATCTAACTCAAGGATTAGAGTTCAGTGTAGTAGAAAGTACATATTTACCCCCTTATTCCTTATACATTAGGATTAGTGATAAGTGCAGAATAAGAAACATTTATTTCTGTTAATATCACTGCTAATAAAGATTATAGTATAAGCTATTCAGGCAAATATTTTAAGGAAATTAAAATCTAGGGCTGTGTCATTCCAGGAATTGGCTATTTGTCCATAAGAAAATCCATGGAAGTTTGATACTGAGAAAGTAACGTTAATTTTAAGTTCTCTTTATTTAACGCAGTAAAGTGAACCTCAATACAACTTTGCATTTGTGCATTGCAACGCTTAGAGGTTCAAGAATAATAAATGTTTACTGAATCAAAGGCAGATCATATTGGTGATGGCATTGTGGTAAAGCAATCCATACCATTCCAACTGTACTGCTTTCTTCATAACCATGTATCTTCATACGAGATGTATATATTTGTTTCACAACAGTAATCCAGAACTGAGACCATTTTGCCATTCACACTAACTTCTTGTCTTCCTCCAATCTAAAAACTTTTAAAACCCAATCTTGACACCTAATTATTAACATTGTTGTGATCAATCACTTTGGCCATTCACCCAGGCTCTAACACCATATAAAAATATTCAGACAGGCAGAAATGTCGAATTATGAGGGAGAGGTTGGAAGTCCCTAACTTAAGTCCAGATTTATAGCAAGCAGCAAATGAAGTGCAATGTCATTGCTTCTATTAATTTGTTAGGAAAGATTAATTAAAGATACATTGCTACTTTTATAAAATTGTTCCATAAGATGTTTCCTTCTGTTTATAATTTTATGCTAATTTCATTGACACGGAATCACAGACCTTTGCACAGTATTGAAGATTCCATTCAATCCCTGATAACTATACTGGTTCTTTGCCACTTTCCTGGGCCCTTTTAAGCGTTTAACTATATTTATCCTTTGAAATCCATTTGCGATTCTATTCTGTTCACGGTTTCGGACAGGCTATTCCATGTTATAATAGACTTATTAAGCTTTTTAAAATATTCTCTCTACCTTTCCCTCTATTATTTTGGTGATGATCGTAACTTTATGTTCTCTCACTGAACTGTGGAAACTTTTTTTTATATTCAAATTACCAGAATCGAAATCCTTCATATAAACACATTATCATAACTCCAATCAACTTTCAATGTAAAAGAGGCCGTATTTCTCTCATATTTTCTGATAACTAACCCCTCTCATCCCATATTATAAAACCATCGCTCCTGTTGCAGAGATTTCTATTGTTGTGGAGATCTTGCACATTACACCATCACAATTAAAACAAGACACAGTTTTACCAGTCTTCTTCCCTCTTCAAATGAGAAAGTATAATTTATTTTTAATATTAAGCAGTGTATATTAATGATTTACAAGTTATTAGTGCCGGAATTAAGCCAAATAGTCAGTTTCTGCAACAAAAGTATACTGTGTGAACAACAAACCACCACGTGAAACTTGTGTTAAATTATTTCTCTTATCAAAAGAATTTGTATTTATTTAAGTATTCATTCATTGAATCTGTAAGGCCATTTAGTCTAGTTGATCTATTTCAGTGGTAATATTCTAGTTCAGTTTGCATCCACTCCTTTTGTCCAACGCTACATTCAAACTGTACTGTTGACAGGATTTAATATGAATATCTTGAAATGGCATATATTAATTTGTATCATTCTTGATGGGTTGATGACAGCTGGATTCCCAATTAACACACTTTTCCTCCAAATGTTCATGTGGCCTCAGTTTAACTAGGAATCCTGCTTCATTCTTTCTGAGCAAACAGATCCACCATATCCCACAGTGATCTCAAGATCTGAAATCTCTATCCTTTGTGATATTTCTTCTGGTGCCAGAACAACTGACTGTTATCTGTCCCTTCATTCTACACACCAATATTGATGCCAGTTTTGTTGGGTTTGGTACAAGCACACTGCAGAGTGTGTTGTCAGAATAATTTTGACTTATTTTAATTGTAGTTATCTTCCTGTATCTACCTTTTTGCCATCATTTCCCCAAGGATTTATGGCAGTTGGTGGACTTTTCTGTGTCAAAATTGAATGAATGAAGAACAAGTCACTGTGGTAGTATATCTCATAATTGTGATTAAATATGGTCTATTGGCCATTTTTTCATCAAATTGACAGAAAGCAAAAATAGTTGAACATTCCAGAATTCTGCAGCCAGTAGCAGTTGAGGCAAAAACTTTGTTGGTGTTATCTCATTTATCATTCAGTACATTTCACACAGATTCCAAAGGACTTTCCAACTTGGACTCACTCGACAATGGAGAATTCAGATTGTTGCGTCCTTCTCTTGCCCCTTTCCAGGTTCTAAATGACCTGTAGCTGCCAACTTCAATCTAGTATCATGAACAAAAAGCAATGCCGCTGTTGGTTCCACTAGTCCATTGTCAGTGCTTTCTCTCTTTAGCTCACAGATGCAGAAGCTTTGATGAGCAAATTAGAATACACTTACTGATTCTGCCCCCTCCAAGTGAAGTTACATCCAATAGGGGAGGCCAGCTTTTATGGTGACGGCGTTGCAAGTAAATAAGCTTTGAAGATATAATGGTATCAACAGAAGTAGTTGTACCAGGCAAAGAGGACATAATACCAATTAACAGATCTTATTGACTGATTGCTTACAACAACATTTGAGGGGAGGCTATGGCCTGGTGGTATTCTTGCTGGACTTTTAATTCAGAGACCCAGATAACATTCTGGGGATCCAGGTCCAGAGCACATGGTGGAATTTGAATTCAATAAATATCTGGAATTAAAAATCTAACGATGACTGTGAATCCACTGTCAATAGTCAGGAAAAACCCATCTGGTTCACTAATGTCTTTTAGGGAAGGAAACTGCCAGCCTGACCTGGTCTGGCCTACATGTGACTCCAAACCCACAGCAATGTGGTTGACTCTTAACTGCCCTTTGGGCAATTAGGGATGGGCAATAAATGCTGCCTAGCCAACCATGATCTTATGAATGAATAAAGAAAAAATAATTAAGAATCTTGCACCAAATGTACGTAAACGTAAAAGCAATTTAAAAAAAGTTTGTCGTTATTCAATCCCCAGTCATTACTGGGAGGATACAAGATTAGAAAGTGTATGAACATCTCTAACAAAATACCTAATCCTTAGGATTACCCATGTTCTTCATGAAGAAGATCTTGCAGCAACTCAAATCATTTCAGTACTCGTACAGAAGAAGCCATTGCGACATCTCTGGATAAGATTTAGTTTAATTTCTGCTCATCAGGATAATGCCAGCTGTCCTGACTGAATGTTTGACCTTGAAAGATACTCAACAGGTTACTCCTTTCACTTTGAGCTGAAAGGCAGGAGAGGAATATTCAGGACGCTTAGAAGCCGATTGTCATTTTTGACAGACATTTACCATATAAATAAAAATATTACTGAACAGGACACTGATGTGTTTGATTAAGTTATTTAGTCAGGCACGAGTTTATTGCACCTTTGACCCATAAATAGTTTTGTATAAACCACTGGAATAATCTCTAACGTGCACGTTATATTTATGTGAATTTCATAATTCCAAAACTAAGTGAATATGAGAACTGAAAGTTCTTCTGTTTCCACAGTCCCCCATGACCTGTGGAATGCACTACTGCTGGAAGCAGAATTACTCGGCATTTTCATCAGGAATCTTGACAAGTACTTAAAAAAGGAAACAATTAAGACAGGGTTAAAGAGAAGGAACAGATTTAATTGGATAATTCATTCTAATAGCTGGCACAAGCATGGTGGACCGAACAGCCTCCTCAGTGCTGCATCATTCTATAATTGATATCACAGACTACCAAAGCAAAGACCGGAAATCTTTGTTTCCATGAGTGACAGTTTCCACACAGAAGTGCATGGACAAAATACCACCAGTACAATGTGACTTTCAGTCACTTAACTAAAATCAGTATTGATTGCCCAAGAAAAATATTTGTTCAGGAACTGAAAGCTATGAATTAGAACCATATTAACATAATATTATCATTGTTATCTGTGGCTGCAATCAGTGTTTAATGTAAAAGTTGATTATAGATTGAGATTAATGTTTATTTTCACAGGAAGCATTGACCCTCCACTTTAATGCATTAATGCAGTACAAAGGGTAACAGTTCTTCCCAGTCGGAATTAATGGTTTCATATTCAAATCTATAATAATCACATTACACAGCACCACAAAGCTAGTTTCTAATAGCTTCTGCACTGGTAAGCAAAATGTGACTGCTGTGCAGGACAGTATTTAAGTGGGATTCCCTTGAAGTGTAGACAGTAATTATGGCTTGCTGTATACGAATGCTCTACCACATTTGTCTTTCTAATTGCAGCTACTTCATATAATATAATCTTATTTATACCTAGATCATTCTATATCACACTACCACTAAATTGCTTTCCGTCCTTGTAATATTGCAATATAATGCTGTTTTCGTTGTTGATGGCTTCCTCACTTATGTCATTAAAACCTGCAACTTCTTCTCCTTTAATATATATTATGGAGAAACTTAGTCTGAATTATTGTCTGTAACTATCACCAAATTATTAAGGAGACCTGATACATTTGTTGCCACATGCTGTAATCCAGACTTAATGACTCTGTCAAGTAGATAATTTTTCCTCAAATACTGGAGATTGTTTTGCAAGCTGGATGTTTTAATTTCACAAGCAGATGCATAGAAAGTGAGGAAAATGTATCTGTTTGTGGGATAATAACTACCATAGACAGTAATTCTTTTTCAGAACAAATTACTGCAGATGCTGGAATCTGCACTGAAAACAAAAAAATGCTGTAAATTGCAACGGATTAGGCAGCAGCCATGGAAAGAGAGATCAAGCTAATATTTCAAGTCTAGATGTCTCTTTATCAGAGTCATGATGAGCCATCTAGACTCAAAACATTAGCTTATTCTCTCTCCGCGGATGCTGCCTGACTCATTGCGATATCTGATATATTTTGTTTTCAGTAATTCTATTTCAAAAGGAGTATGCAGTGTGGGGCTTGGGGCTTTTTTTCAAAGGTTAGTGTTCAGTAAAATACAATAAAACATTGGTCAAAGTCGGCTGGGGTCATCCCTTCCTCCCAGATGTTAATTTTTTGATATGCATTATCTTTATCTGTTCCATTTGAGCTGACATTTTGCTCTCACTCCCTGAAGATAATAAACCTGATAAATATAATTCTCAAGTACCATTTAGATATTAAACACTAACATTAAAATCCAATGTTATTTAACCACGAGCTACAGTCAGCTCTTGATAAAACAGGACAATGGATCCTTCAAGCAATTGCAGTCAACTAATCTTGACAATCCTCCAAGATCCTCCATAGCCAGATACTCTGGTTTAGGTGAAACTTAGAGAGACTTATATCTTTACCAATAGTGGTCCTTAACTGAAATCACACAAGTATTTTCTTCATTTCACACACCGATAGCTGATTAGTGGTTTATTTGACAGATCTACCCGAGGACTTCGATTGCATAAACTTTTCACAGTGAACAAAGTGAAACTCTCAGTGGAGGATCACTAAGCTCACTAAAATTAACATGCAGTCTCATAAATGCCTCTCAGATGATCTTCCTGTCCTCTTTGACAGCTTTTCATAATAGGTAAAGGACTTTACCTTAGTTTCAGAAATCTGGGAAATGACAAGTCAGTTGCTGTTACCTTTCTTCAAGTTGGACCGAAAAATAATTAATTCAAGCAATGTCCTTAGTTGACATTTAAATCAATCACAGTGATTTATTAAGCAGTTCAACATCAGTGAAACTCTGTAAATATGCAGTTCAGCAAAATTGATATTGTCCAGTATGTTGTTCAATATCATTGGGATCTGGCCTAGGTAACTTGAAAACACGATCCCTTCAGCGTACATTGTTACATTTTGCAGTTAGAATGGTAAGGGTTGTGTAGGTCCTGATATTGTGGCTGGCTTTATATGAGCCACAAGCCAATGCAGTACCATGATTGGATTGTGAAGTGGAACAACTTCGTATTACTGTGTATCAGATGATTAAAAAGGTCTTTTAGCGCTTCAGAAGGATGAGTTCTTTTATAGGATCTAAAATAAGGAGGATAATCAGCCCACTGTGCCTGTTCTGGATCTTTTAAAGAGCTGTCCACTTTATCCCATTTTCCTGTTGTTTTTCCACAGCACTGCTGAATGTTATTGTTTGAGGAGTTAATCAGCTTCCATTTGGAAGTTGCTAGTGAATCTACTTCCACAACCCTTTCAAACAGTCATTGCCTGACATAAATCCTTATCAATGTAGTTTAGAAATAAGGATTCTTTATTTTGGTGGGTCATGTCATACCAACAAATGACATACAAAGAATAAGGATTTCTTTCAGTAAGTAACTCAGAAAATGCTGACAGTAGTGTAGAAAGCTACACATAATTCGCTTATACTCAATAGCTACCTTTGTTTTGAAACTGAGTAAGAACTTAACAACTTCAATCAAGTAAATAGGTGACAATTGGCTCTTTAGCCTCAGTGTGGCTGCCGTGTGTCAGTACTGCCCTACATTTAACCAGCATGCACCCCACGACCAATACTACTGAAAAGAAATCGCATTTCTGTTTCTGGGATCTTTCTGTGCATATTTCCTGAATAACCACAGCAATTACACATCCAAAGTATTTTATGTCCTCTAAAGTGCTTTGGGACATCCTGAGGCTATGAAAGGCACAATATAAATGCAAAACTTTCTCTTTGTTACATATCTCAACACAACAGAAAATAGACTTTGGGATAAATTTTAAGATGGCTTTGGAGACTGAATTGGAGGCTAGTAGGTCCACAATTTCCCACCACCAGCCCAGATGTCACTTTTCTGCCAAAGACCTGACTGTAGGCCATTTACATGATAGAAGGATCGGGGTAGGGAGAACGAGGGATGGCCACACATACACAAATTGCAAGTGGTCCATTAGATCAATGAGAGGGCATTTTAATGGTGACTCAGCAAATATTGTAGAGGGTAGAGGGGGCAGTGTTCTATTCACCCTCGCTACCACTGTGGTCACTACTCTTGCACAACCTTGGCCTGTTAACCACAATCTTTTTGAATGTTAAAATAACCTTATCTTCAGATTCCGATTCCCTCTCTTACCTACATCAACAGCATCCATTTCTGAAGGTAGGGCTGCCAAATGTGTCAATGCTCAAGGGTCTCCTAATTGCCCTCTGGCATTACAAGTATGGCCACAGTCCTGAACTGGATGGCGAGCACGGACTGTGCCCACTGATTGGCCTGTTCCTGGAAAATCACAAAGACCATCAATTGTCAGCACAATGTGGGGTTCACGCTTCTAGAATAAAACTTTAGAACTTTGCATCAGCTGCACACAGTGAACACTTAAATCGTACAAAGTGACCTTGCAGACAGCACAGAAATGGACCTGAGGTTGCGATGGGGAAAAGTTTAATGGGGGAAAGATCTAAATTGGAGCAGTGATGGATTACTTGAAATCGAATACTAATGTCTTTTTCAAGAGAATACAGAGAGGAAAGGAGTGCCTGTTTTATTAAACTGTGAAAATGTTTCTCTGTGCAATGGATGATACTAGGAGCCAAAAGTGAATGTAAAATTATTTTGTAAGATTAGATCTTTCCTCAGTATGTGCCTTAGAGGGAGGCTGCACACATTATTCAAATAAAAAGTCACAGCTGATAAGGCTCTTACTTCAAAAATAACAAACTCTGACTTAATTGTCATGTTGAACAAAAAAATAAATACAGCACAAAATAAGTGTCACATTAGACAGATTTAGCTTTGAAACAATAGCAGATTCAGATATATTTCATTGGGAACTTGCCCTGAGTAGTCAAAAGCTGACAAAGTATGTCCAAGCCATTCATCAACACATGCTCATCATGATCTGGTGGAGAAATGGAGAGCCAGTAAGGATCAGATGGGAGATGACATAGACTGATTGCATTATTAGGGTCAAGGCCGCAAGCCACAGTAACACATTGCATGCATATCTTTTTGAGATGCACAGAAAGCATATGAGTGATGAGGGGCTGGCTTATGAACGCGCAGCGGAGTTGGCGTTTGGGTACAGACATGTTTATCCCTGTCAATTAACCTTTTGGACCATCGAGCTGAATTGTAGCAACATTGCTGTTGCTCATGTGTTTTCAATAATGTTATTAACTATGATAACTTTCAGCAACCAGACATTATCAAACATCAGCATTTACGAGCAATTACAGTAACTGCCCTCTCAAATTGTACTATCTCTACATGTGCCAGTGTAAGCTGGATTCTGTCAAAGTATTTCAAATGTATGCTACATCATCATTAGATTTTCAGATTGTAACAAATGTCCTGGCAATTTTCTTCCTCTGGTGATTGAAAAATATATGCATTTTTCTGTAACTTAGAAGTCTTCCAAAATATGAATAAGCGTTGTTACAAATTTTGAATAACTCTCAATGTTCCATTGAATCATGCACAACAACTTTGCACAATTGATTTTATGTAATGTAAAATCCTAAGATCATAACTTTTTTCTTTTCTTACAGTAAAAGTGAAATTTAAACTGGGAATGGAAAATATTTCAACATTTCAAATCTCCTACCTCGATATTAAGTACAGCTTGATTTAGTTGAAAAGTTATGCCTTCTCTGTCCCAGCAATTAACTGAAATGAAAACGGTGGAGGACCATCTATGGCATTCCTGTTTTCACTGATTCTCAACCTCCTTTGGCGTAGTGGATAGCACTTTTACATTTGAATCTGAGGTGGTGCGTTCTATTTCCACTCCAAAACCGAAGACAGGATATAAGTCAAATAGCCCCGAGGCAGCGCTGCACTGTTGGAACTTCTGTCTTTGATAGGATATTTTATGTAGACTTCATTGATGAAAACAGATTGTTGTACTAGTTTAGCAAGAATATAGCTCATTTGTTGGGGGTTTGGGTAGGCAATACATTAGCCAAGGCTTAAAAAGCAGGGAATCTTTAGATGAGATGATACGTGAGGCTCCATCTGTTCTCAATAAGTGTAGATAGAACATCCCATGATGCTAACGCAAGGAAGAGCAGAGGCATTCTCCCATGTTCTGGTAAATCTCCATCATTTAATCAAAGTCAATTAAAATAAAAACTAATTATTATCTCATTGTCATTTTTGAGATCTTGCTATGTCAAATTGGCTGCCATATTTCAATGTTATAGTAAAAATTACTTCAAAAGTACTTCATTACTTTTAACCTTTTTTGGCATGTCTTGCAGTTGTGAAATGAGACAGATAAATGCCTTTACTTTTTTCCTTTTCTTATCTTTCTTCCCTTGCTTTCTCTTTCAATTCTTTCCCTTTCTTTCTTACCCTCTTTGATAGCCATCAATGATCCCAAATGAACCAAGGGAAGTCTTCTGTAATTTCAAGCCAAGATTTACCTGGCTATCACTAAGCGAGGCGATGGTGTGTTTTTTTGTCACTACTATTTCTGGGTCCCTTGTGTAATAATAGCTGCTCTGTTACACTTCATTAAAATGTACATCATTGCACGTCAAACATGTTCAGACATCCTAAGGGTGTAAAAGATTCAATTTCAATGGTTGCTCTTTCTTCTTACAAAATACCTTTTTTTCTCTTTATGTAAGATGTTAATTTATTGCTCAATCTTTAGTCTCGTGTGATATGGAGTCAAGACTGCTAGCAAATGGAATTTGACCACTTAAATTCATTTTTACCTGAAAGGGAAGGTTTTCATTCTGTTGCTAAGCATTGAATTCAAACCCAGGAACACACAGTGAAATGACAGTATTTCTGACAAATCATGGTACATGGACAGATTTTGAATTTTGTGGAAATGCTAGTAGAGCTTGACATCTTCCTAACCCATCCCCACATTCCTAACCTTGGCTGATTTCCCAGAGCCATTGTCTTTTTAATAATTTAAATCATTTTGGCAGGCTCCGCAGGTATTTCAACATCACTGGGTCATGTCCACAGATATTGGAGCGTCAAATGCACATGGTGCCATTTAACGGCTGTCAATGCTGTCTGACGATTTTACGTTTCCCAGCCCACTACCCTCACAATCCAAATGATACCTTGAAGCCCTGAGTGTGTAACTACACTACTTGGACTGCAATGTTTCACTAAGGAGGCTTGCCATGATCTTTGCAAAGGCAATTAGTGATGGGCAATAAACGTTGGGCTAGCCAACAAGAATATAAAAAAAAAGAGTCAGGCACAGTGTTCTGAACGTTTGATGTTTGTATGATCACATGGCAAAAGGTTCTTGGGGTGGAGCAATTAGAGAGGCCCCTGGAACTGATCCTTTTGCTCATCCCTCTCCACCTTCTTCCCTCAGAGAAATTATGTGGATTCCCATGGCTTGTACCAGATTGTCCTGTCATCTAAGTGCAGCTGATGGATTCAAGTAATGTGAAATTTAAGTTCAGAATGGCATTGGTCTCTGACATGGATGGAGTGGAGCTGGTCTCTAATGTAGCTTAAAAGATGGAATTATCAGTGTTCACATCACACATGCACCATATAGTAGGAGATACATAGTTATGGATGTCATACTAAGAGTAATGTACAAGGCAAGCAAGAACTGCAGATGCTGGAGTCTAAGGCAATGCAGTGTGAAACTGGAGGAACACAGTAGGCCAGGCAGCATTAAAGGAGCAGGAAGCATCAATTTTTCTGTTCCTCTGATACTGCCTGCCCAGCTGTGTTCCTCCAGTTCCACACTATATCAACATTGCAAATGTGGACCTCTTTAACGCACACAATTATGAAATATGTTTAGTTGAGATTTTAAAGATCAGTTTTGGCAATCTGCATTTTTTTTATGTGGAGTGATTTTTCCAACTACTTTTATTGTACTGGAAAATTGAAGGAAAGAAGAGACTGTAATATCGACTTACCAGACACTTGGGACTCTGAGTTAGACATTTAGACTGCAGGCACAGCCTGGAAGATTTCAATCAGTTCCTCAGGCCAAATTAGACTTTTCTTCAGTAGAATTAGCATGACAACAATGTCCCTCAGCTGTTTGAATAGCTGAAACAAATTTCTTGTTCACAACTGTGTCCCCCCCAAGTACCTCACCTGATTTGAAATTGGTTAACCGTTTCTGGTCTATGTGCTTGCCCTTTTGCCTTGGAATTGATTGTGATATGATGGTCGGTGATTGTCCTAAATAAAAACTTCACAACGGGTGAAAGACAACCACTCCTGCCCATTTCTGGATCCCATCTTAGTTTCACTTCCAGCAATGAATGCTATAACGTTTATTTCCATTAATTAGGAAATATTCCATCTCAAGAAAAGATCTTACTGTCCAGCTGGTCTAGAATCAAAGAAGTTAAGATGAATATCACATCTTGTTCTTGCAAGGCGACTTCATCATTGTTGTGTTTTAACATAATAATCCTCCCCATTCCCCCTGGGCCAGGAGGCCTGGGTTCAGCTGCCACTTGCTCCAGAGGTCATAACTTAGTAAAGATTAAAAATATCTACACACAGCTGCGGATAATACAACTCAAAGTTAATGCTTGTATTCCTGTCGACGGCAGCTCAGCCCAAGCAACATTGGACTAAATGGGGTGGAGTCACGTGAGGTCCAGTGAGGTCTATTACAATATCAGGAACAACTCGCGGCATTTTCTATGGATTTCCTGAGCAGCAAGGTGAATTTCTCACTAGGCAGTGACAAGTTGCCAACTGAAAGGGGTTACAGCTTGTTAATTGCTGTATTAATGGCACACTACACTTCATTAATGTTCAGCTTCCTATCTTGCCAAATATACCAAAGAAGCTAGACATCAAAAATTCTGAATGTGTAAGTCAAAGCAGGTATCTGATGACTTCAGCTCACTGCCCAGTCCAAATGACATCCATGTTGGAAACTGGGCATCGACATCTCAGGGCATGCCCACCGTCAATAGCATCTAACATGCAACAGCCTAAAGGAGCCTCATGTCACATCTCCGATCCACTCACAGAACGCGTCTGCACTTCAATGCTGGTAACTCTTATTATAACACTGCATCAAGGATGCTGCGCTGACAGTCACACACCCAGTTCATGGACTGGACCAGTGGCTGTATCTGTTTGCTTGCTGCCTTGACTCTGAGCCTACAGACACTCACAGCATCCCTGTCTTACCTTGTCTCGTTTTGCCTTGCCGCTCAGCCACAAATACCAGACTCACAGCACTGCTATATTGCCTTTCTGTTTAGTGCAGGCACAAAGGCAGGAAAATTGCCATGGTTATCACCAGGCCTTCATAAAATCAAGGGGAATAGCCTGGGATTAAGAGGGTTCTGACATGGTGAGTCAATGGCAACCTTCAATATTAGCCCAGGAGATTGGACACTGTCAGTCAGCTACTCAGGGTCAGTCAGAGCGAGAAGACTGTCTACCTGAGGAGTGAGGAGCTGAATGTTGGGCAGCCCACCATCCATCATGACTCTTTCTGCCCTATCAAGGGCTGTTTACCTCTTGGCAAAGCTGATATTACAAGAAAGGAAAGGGTCTAGACCCGAAACGTCAGCTTTTGTGCTCCTGAGATGCTGCTGGGCCTGCTGTGTTCATCCAGCCTCACATTTTATTATCTATTTACCTGGATGTTGCCTGGATTAGAGGGTAAGAGCTATAAGGTGAGGTTGGATAACTTGGTTTGTTTTTGTTACAGTGTCAAAGGCTGAGGGTGAGGCGACCTGGGGGACGTATATAAAATTATGAAAGGTGTGGATCGGGTGGATAGTTAGAGTCTGTTTCTCAGGGTGGAAATGTTAAATACTGGGGGGTACAAGTTTTAAGGTGAGAGGATAACGTGTAAAGGACATGTGCAAGGCAAGTTTTGTTCACAGAGGATGGTCAGTGCCTGGGTGGTAAAAGCAGACACTGTACCAACATTTAGGAGGCATTTAGACAGACACATGAACTGATAGGAAATAGAAGGATATGGACCAAATGCAGGCATTAGTTTAGAATGCATTATGGTTGGGTCAGACATGGTGGATCGAGGAGCCAGTTCTTGTTCGATGATCTAAGGGATGCCAGTCAATTCTGGGATAACCCAACGGCTCCAAGTTATGTTGGAAATGGCATGGTAAGATGAGACTAGACTCAGATGAAGGCTATGCCAAAATGATAGAGTAAGTCATTAATGAGTCAAATTTGGTCAGATATGGCAGGAAAAGTCACTAGGCATTTTGGCAAAAAGCTCTCCATAACTGGCAACAAAAAGAGGTGGGATTCACCCCTTCATTCCAGAAAGCTGCTCTGAAAGAGCCCTCAGCATTCTTACTTAAAGCAAAAAATAAAAATTAAAAAAAAAATACAGTGGTGCAGTGAATAATGTCAAAATGGGATATCAACAAGCCCTGCCAAGGATACACTGGTAAATGGGTCCAGTGTTCTGCACCATTGAGTTCCCAATCTCAGCAACATTAGGACAGTGTTAATCAGATAAGAATGTAAAATTGGAGATAATCAATCTATAACCTGTTCCATTTCCTTCTTGAGGCATTATCCTTGATGGAATTCTACCTCACCACATTTGTGAACATCCTTCTCTCATGTAATGTCATGCCCAGTATGAACTTTCAGTCATTACTTTTAAAATTGAGCACACAAAAACAATAAAAAAAAACTGCTGCAAACCTTGTCCATTTTTTGTTTCAGACAGTCTTGAAACTCAAGTGAGTACCTTATGAGAAAGGAACATTCACAGCCATGCAAGGTATTCACAAAAGAACAGTAGACTTCCAGGTAACCTTTGTCACTGTTTTCATCCTGGACAAAAGAGAACATCAACGTTCATTGCATAGATCTCCAGATAGCCAAAAACTGGGCACACCTCTCAAAGGACATAATTACTGTATAGGATTTGTTTGGGAAGTTTAAACTGCTGATGACCATATACCTTGCATCCAAAATGCTCTGAAAAAGTCTTCAACTTTGAATTAGAGTCAGAGACTTCTAAGGATTCTGATTTATTTTCCTGGTTAGCTACTCGAGAGATGCTAAAGACAGGACTAACTCCTGTGTAACTGTACAACTGACTCACCAAGATTTCCCCACTTCTCTTGCTGAACCTCCATTCCACCCAGCCCTTCATCTCTCCACACACAACTCCTCTTGACCTCACCTCCCTATCCACCCTCCCTGATGGAGCCTCCAGGAATGGCCAGCATTGAACATTTAGCTTGTAAAGACATTACCATTACCATAGCAAAGTGTGGAGCTGGAGGAACACAGCAGGCCAGGCAGCATCAGAGGAACAGGAAAGCTGACATTTCAGAATGGGACATATCTGAAAAAGGGCTTCTGAAACGTCAGCTTTTCTATTCCTCTGTTGCTGCCTGGCCTACTGTGTTCCTCCAGCTCCACACTTTGTTATCTCTGACTCTAGCATCGGCAGTTTTTTCTACCTCACCTTTATCTATATATTTTTTCCTGTAATTAGTGTAGGTTGGAACAGTTGTGGGGCTGATTGGGAGGTTTGGGCTGTGTGTAATATAAATGTGAATGGATTCTGTGAACCTTCCATTGATGGTCCCTCATTAAAAACTAGAATGGCTGTCTGAAACTTAAGCTCTTAAACACCACATGGTATGTGTAATCAAAATACCACCCATTGTTTAAAAAATGGACTTCTGAAGTTTGGGAAGTTGAAAGATGAGGAGGCCATTTTGTTGTCTGCTTTCAATGCAGTGAGAAGCTGTTCTGCAGGCAAAGAATTCCTTCAAAGGCCATTGAATTACCTGCAAGTCATCTGACCAGCCAAGGTAATGAACTTGAAAATGGAAGATCGTAACTGGAAGAACTGCCCTCAACCTGTTCGAACTTGAGGTTTACCTGGGAACCAGACTCAATTGCAAGGAAACTAGCAGCTTATTGAGAATGCTTTGCTTTTACCAAGACCTTCGCTGCAACTATAGGACCATGAAAAAAACAGTGATCAATATAAGCTATAACAATAATTTACCTTTATCTTTATCGAGTCTTGAAAGGTGTGAGATGAGCGATTGAAATGTTGCATTAATTTCGGGTAAGTGGATGAGAATAAACGACCATTATTTTGAAACACATAAAAAGCTTGCTGCTGGAATTATGTAACTGAGACATGCATTCTGAGGGTGAGAAAACAAACATCTCCTACGTATGAACGTCTTCACCACAGGCAATCAAAAGGAACACTTACATTCTGTTTCTACCACTTGAAAGGAACATTATGATGTGGCTAAAATATACTATTTGCCAATCCGTTGCCTCTTTATTCATGCTTTGTTGTTGTTCTGCCTGCTGCACAAGATCCAAGGACAAAGCAAAAGAGCTAGCAACATTTTTTTTCCAGTTTCCAGTTTCTTTTGTACGCATGGAACTGTCCACATCAATGCGAGAAGGAATAAATAATAAGGACTAGGGATTATGTACATCTGCTCTCCCCGCTTCACGTTAAGTTTTCATTGGTTGATGAACAGGTCATGGACTCTTCCAGATTCCCCAAATCACAGTTCTATGCTAATCCAACAGAAGACATATTGCAGAGGCAGAAGACTGATGAAGTGTCGTTTTCCCACCTCTTATCCCCATTCCCGTTTACCTACAAAGCCACTGAAACACAAAGCTGTTGCTGCCCTAAGGCGCCCCAGGCAAGGAGGGGCTGGCACCAAGACTGATAAAACATATATTTAATTATGGCAACATTTTGTCAGGAATCTGAAGAGCCACTCACAGCTGGGTGAAGCGGACAGGATAAGAGATATGCGTCTGAAATTTGAACTGCTGTCTGGGTCTATGTGTTCTGCAAGCCTTAAAGTGGATCACCCGGTGGTTTGGGCTTGTTCCAAAGATCTCTGCAACTGAAAAATAATCACTCGTCGAGTCGCTACGGGCACAGCTTTGGCAACGAAAGGGTGACAAATTCTTTTACCAAAAGTATACCTTAGCATGGGTGCAGAGGCAGGCAGCTCGCAGTTTACACAGATGGAATAACTCACATGAAAAGGAGAAAGACTGAACCACAAAAATTCTGTCTGCTATCCAACTTAGCACTTCTGAAGAAAGAAAAGCAACAGAGATAGACATAAAATATTGTAGACCAAAGCAATCAATCCAGGCTACAAGAAAGAAACTTTTCTGCTGCTCACTGTCCCAAAGTGCTTTTGTCCTCCTTTGCACTGAGGTCATTTAGAATAATATTCTTATTGAGATGAACCAGCATACAGCTAGTTAGCTGGAAACTGAGACATATAAAAAATGGGATAGGTCGTCAGCTACTTTTGTCTAAATAGTCCCCCTTGTTCTGCCACAACTGTAAAAGAGCCGTTTCAAAGCAAGAACCCAGTTAACCTCTGAACACCATTTCAATTATGCTTTACTGAGCTTCTTTGCTTATTAGGAACAAGATTTGCCAACTAGTGGCTTTGAATACAAAGATAGGTGAAGTCCTGTACAAGAGGATGAGAGATGACTTTTAATGTGAATCCCGTACTCGAACAAGTTTCAAGTATTATAGGTCAAAGAACACAGTCCAGTTACGCATCTAGTTTTAAAGGCTGGGCACTTCAGTGATTATGTAGAGAATCTCCAAACTGATACCCTCCCTGCCACCCAAGTCACTGTAATGATAGGAACACTGTTAGCCTCATTTATGCAACCCACAGCATGACAGTTATATTTTCACTGTCGCCTGAGTGTTCACACAGACACTAGGGAAGTGACAAGATGCCGGAAGTCGCATGTGAGTTTCACGTCACTTTCATTCCTGTCTACAGCCAGCCTTACGGAATTATCTTTTACGAGAATCAGTAATATGCAAACGACAATATGATGCAATGAATCAGAGACACACAAAGCCGGAAGCAATGGGCAAGTTTCTTAGTACTTGAAAGATCCTGACTTTTATTTGGAAAGAGTTCCATTTGTTCAGTTGCTCACTACAGTGCCCAGTTTGGAAGGGTTGGGTGGAGTATTGAGTGAGCACCTGAACAGCCTGGAAGTGCTGCAGCATCTCTTTTGGTGTTTTTGAGGCAAAGAAAAGGTTATCTCCAGATTCCAATCCTCACAGCTATCCAGTGACTGCTATTGAAACGTGTTTAAATCCCTTCATACCAAGACCCATCACTTCTTCGGTAATGTTCTCAACAACACCATGAATCCTGCCCCCAACAGCAAACACATCTGTGATCCACTCTGGGCTCTTGTGCTTCTGTAGATTTTTTTCCTAATCAATCCATTCTCCGTGTCCTTGATGTCAATTGCCCTAATCCCTGACGCTGAAGCTTCCCTACTGAAATCTTCCCACCTCTCAACTGCTCATCCTGAAAGACATTCTTCAAAATCTGGCTCTTGTGGTGATCTGCCCTAATATCTCCTTACCTGGCTTAATGTTGTCCCATTATGCTCCTGGTAAATACCTTTGGATGTGTTTGACCACCGATTCCTGAAGGCAGCAGGAAGGGGTTAATAGGGTGGTTAGGAAGTCATAAAGTATACTTGCCTTTATCAGTCGCAGCATGGATTACAACAGCAGGGAAGTTTTGTTGGAGAACTTTGATTGGGCCACAGCTGGGGTACTGTGTGCAGTTCTGGTCACGATACTAAAGAAGGATATGATTGTACTGGAAGAGGTGCAGAGCAGATTCCCCAGGATGTTGCTTCATTTGAAGCAACTTCGCTATGAAGAGAGGCTGGATCGGGCTATGAAGAGAGGCTGGATCAGCTCAGATTGTTTTTTTAGACCAGGGAAGGCTGAGAGAAGAAACCTGATTGAGGTGTAAAGATGATTATGAGGGACAGGGTGGATGGAAAGCAGTTGTTCCCTGTGGCTGAAGGGACAATAATGATGGGGTGAAATTTTAAAGGGGGGACTTGAGGAAACATTGTTTCACCCAGACGGTGTTGAGAATGTGGACTGCACCACCTTGCAGGGCAGTAGAGGTGGGAAACTGTGAGGACAGTCACATGGGAGTTTCATTTCCCCCTTCACTCATTGTTTTATTTACTGCACCCAATTTACAGTTCTTAAACCATTTTGAAACTTTCAGAAAGGACATGGATGAAAACTTGCAGTGTCATAGCATTCAAGGCTTTGGCCCAGTGCTAGAAAGGATCAGCACAGATTAGTTAATACAGACCTGATGGGTCAAAGGGCCTCCTCAAACTGTATGACTCTATGGCTCTATGTGTTACTATGTTGAAGGTGGTATAGAAATGGAAGTCGCTTAACCATTGAGCGAGGACAAGATCAGGTTTAGTTTGGTGGTGCTCCGTATGCCTGGTGAAATTGAGAGGGAAAGAAGATCTTGCAGTATCAATGCTGTCATCAGTCCATGATGCTTACTCTTTCCTTTGTTCTTGAAGAGCTGCTGTCAAAATACCACTACTTTACAGATGCCAATGTCTGTGGCATTGTTTCATTTCAAGCTGGATATTTGTACACAACTTTTCATGTCTGGATATGTGCAGTTGTCATGTACATGAGAGTAGAAGAAGAGATGGGGATTTATTGAGGAATCACTGAGTTTTAGTGCATCTAGATTAAAATGATAATTCAGATGTCAGTGGTTTTGTATATTCCATGTGTGTTGCTTGGGCTTATCAGATGATCGCCACAGTCATTTTAGGTGGGTAATCTCCTATTTTAGGACCATTCTTGTCCATAAAAGTCTCAGGTACTAAAGTTAAATTCTGAAATCTGAGAATCAATTGATTTGATTTGATTTATTATTGTCATATGTACCTAAGTACAGGGAATTTTTTTTGTTTCGTGTGCAGGACAGGAACTCATAACATACAGAGATCGTAAGGTGATTGAAGAGAGTGAGGAATACAAAGTTACGGCTGCAAAGAAAGTACACAAAAAGCAAGATCAACAATAGATTTAAAATTTGAGAGGCTCATTCAGAAGTCTGATAACAGTGGGGAAGAAGCTGTTCTTGAACCTGTTGGTATGTGTGTTTATGTTTTTGTATCTTCTGAGGTTCGAAGAGATTATAACTAGAGAGCGAAGGGCCTTTGACGATGTTGACTGCCCTTCCAGAGCATCAAGAAGTGATGGTCCATTTTCATTATGATCTTGTAACACCACTGACATTGATTGGAATAAAGGGTACTTGAGAGGCATGAGAGTGCATCTAGCACCAAGTGTGAATCAGTTCAGGAGATGGCATTTCAAGTAGTTAATCATTTTGGAAACCAGAAGGGATGTCTGATGAGACATGAATTTTCTCAAAGTCATAGAAGCACAGAAGACAGGAACAGGAGTAGGCCTTTCAAACCCTTAAGGCTGCTCCATAATTTGTTATAATATTGATTGACCATTAAGCTCATATTCAAATCCCGTGCTCCCTCTGTATCCTTGATCCTTTTAGCCACAAGTCTGTTACTGCAACCTTACTGGAAGAGCATCTGTGGATTTAAGCATGTCAGTGAGGTGGATCATGATAGAATGAGAGCTGCTTCACAAAATTCTTGGTCACTGTGTCTGCTCAACCATTTTACAAAGCAGCCTTGATCAATACTATAATCCCAACTCTGCGGTATCAAGAAACTATGTGAAATCTGTCATTTATCACTTATCATTGAACATACAAGGAAGGGTGTTATGCTTCAGTCATTCAGGATATTGGCAAGACCACATCTTAAATGCTGCGTGCAGTTCTTGTCTCCTTATTTCAGAAAGGATGCAAATACTTTGGAGGTGGTTCAGAGGAGGTTCAGTTGTTTAATACCCAAATGAGAGTTTGACTTATGAGGATATGTTGAGCAGGCTGGGCTTGTTTCCACTGGACTTTAGAATCAGAAGGAGTGACTTGATTGAAGCTTGTAAGATCCTGAAAAGTATTTAAAAGGTGAAAGGGCATTTCCTGTTGTGAAGCAGCCCAGAGTTATTGGGTGCAATTTGAAAATTAGTGGTCATCCTTCCAGGGCAGAGGTAAGGAGGGTTTTTTTTGTCTGTGATAGTTGTGTGACTTTGGAACTGAGCCTCAGAAGTTTGGGGTTTCGTAGTCATTGGATAATTTTAAGACAGAGAAGGATAGATTGTTGTTAGGCAGGGGATTGAGGTTGTTGAGGGTAGATGGAAATGTGGAATTCAAAACACAAACAGGTCAGCTATGATCTTAATGAATGGTGGAGCAAATTTGAGGGACCAAATGTTCCGCCTGTTTTGTAATTTGTACCTTTATAATACTGTAACATAAATCTGTATTTTGCTTGTGTTATTACTCAGGATTATAAGGTACACACAATTTAAAGTATGGTGAACCTTAAGTTAGATCTGCAATATCTGGTTCGTGAGTCATTACTATGCTCTGTTATACACAATGACAGATGGCAAAATAAGCATGTCATTCCGTATAAGTGAAATTTTTATCTGTAGCATTTATTTTAGAGAATTTTGTGCAGTACGATTCCTCTAAATAGCACTGTTCCAACCACATAAATTTGTTGAAAAATAATTACTTCAGTTTGAAAACAGCTAATTGGCTACCAGTACACCTCGCTGGGGTAGTGCGCTGCAAATTACTCTCCCATTCCCAGTGTCATCATGAAAGTTAAAGATTTTATAAAATGCATGAAATTTCCTTAATTACCTGTCCTTTAGGCCTGCGTTGACAGAGATTATGGACCAGGTTTCTGTGTGTAACAAAAATGACATTTTATTTACAAGTAAATACATTCACACACAGGTAAACAATTAGGAACCATTAACGTGTAACTCTGCTAGTTCAAACTCTGACTCTCTTACAAAACTCCTCTTATACACATATATACAGGTAGATCCAAAAATAGCATGTTTAGAATGGAGAAAAAGTTTAGGAATACAGTTCAATATTTCCTGTGCATAGGGTTCACTCAAATATTCCTTTTGAATCCTTGACAGGTCTTGCTGCCGCAGGACTTTTCTTCTCCAGGTACTTTCACTGGCTTGCAGGAGGCCAGAGTAATTGGTTCATAACAGAGAAAGTCTCTGACTTATTGATTTAAGAAATTGTGGTTGGTTGGCTCACTGAGCTGGTTTGTTGTTCCGTAAACATTTCATTACCGTGCTGGGTAACATCATCAGTGCAGCCTCTGATGAAGCGCCGTTGTGATTTCCCGCCTGGTTTTTAAACTCTGGAATCCATTGAGCTGGATTTCTTCACTTCCGGGTTTTCCTTTGTAGTGGAATATCTATAGGGTCGAGTTCTGTGTGTTTGTTGATGGCTTTCTTTGCGGAGTATCAGGATTCTAGGAATTCCCGTGCATGTCTCTGCTTTGCTTGTCTCAGGATCTTGGTGTTGTCCCAGTCAAATTGGTGGCTCTCTTTATCCATGTAGATAGAGAAGAGTGAGTATTGGTTGTGTCTTTTTGTAGCCAATTTGTGTTAATTTCCTTCCTGTTTGCCTGATGTAGTGTTTGTCACAGACTCAGGCCGTTAAAAGTGAAGTTGAAAGTAGCTGAAGCTATGCCTTACCACCCACTTCAATTTCAATGGCCAAACATACAAACAGATCAATGGGATACCTATGGCATCACCCATCTCTGGATTTATAACCGAAGCAGTGATGCAAAGACTGGAAAGGACTGCCCTTCCCCTAATCCAACCTGAACTATGGATATGCAATGTGGACAACACCTTTGCCATCATTAAACAGACCAAACTAGAGGAGACACACAAACTAATAAACAACACCCTCACTGGAATCAAATTCACCACAGAGGAAGAGAAGAACAAACAGCCCCCATTCCTGGACATCCTGGTAGAGTGCAAGACAAATGGGGAACTCTAAATGAAGGTACGCAGAAAAGCCACACACACTGACCAGGTACTGAACTTCAACAGTAACCATCCTAACACACACAAACGAAGCTGTGTGCGAACGCTATTTAAACAGGCAACGACACAGTGCAGCAACATGGAACTATGCCAAGAGGAAGAAGAATACCTCTTCCAGGCTTTCAAAGATAATGGATATCCAAAAAACTGGGTCAGAAGATGCCGATACAAACAACACCAGGAAGATACTACATGCCCTGACACACTCATCATGCTACCTTACATCAGGAACACACCGGAACTAACCACAAGACTGCTATGACCGCTGGCATCTGTGTGGCACACAAACCCACATCATCACTACAATAACTGCTCACCCGAACCAACAACCCATTTCCCACTATGGACAGGACCGGTGTCATCTATTAGGGTCCCTGCAGATACTGTGACAAACAGTACATTGGACAAACAAAAAGGAAATGAACAGCAAGGGTACATGACACCAATTGGCTACAAAAAGACACGACCAATACGCCCTCATCTCTCTACACATGAATAAGGAGAACCACCAATTCGACTGGGACAACACCAAGATCCTGGGACAAGCAAAGCAGAGACAAGCACGGGAATTCCTAGAAGCCTGGTAATCCACAAAGAAAGCCATCAATAAACACATAGAACTCGACTCTATAGACACTCCACTACAAAGGAAAACAGGAGGTGAAGTAATCCAGCTCAACAGACTCCAGAGTTTAAAAACCATGCGGGAACACACAATGGCACTTCATCAGAGGCTGCACTGAAGATGTTACCCAGCAGGGTAATGAAATGCCTGCGGAACAACAAACCAGCTCGGCGAGCCAACCAACCATAACATCCACAACTTGAGCTACATATCCACTCCAAAACCTTAGAGATTTAAGAAATAGATAAGGGGTATTACATTGATTTTCTTCAGGTTTGAGATATTCTCTACAGCAAGCGAAAGGGCAGCTCCTTCCTTTTGGAGGTCCAATGGCTTCTGATCATACATTCACACCCACAAACTGTTGGCAGAATTAAAGCCTTTGACATTGATAACTGGTCATGATTCCATAGACTAATCAGCTGCTTGTTGCCAGCAAAATATCCAGTTGTATGCATCATCTGGCTCCAGCCCACCAGTAACTTCCCATTTGGCTTAAACAAGTGTTAATGTAAATTAGTCTCGGGTAACTTGCTTTTCAAAAGTAGACTAATCCTTTTTATAATACTTGGTTCTCTAAACAGCCCTTTTCCCAATTTCAGTTCATAAAAAAATACAGAGAAACTAAAAGAAATGGTCCTTACATAACAATAGTGATAGTGTTCCCAACTGCTTTTTAAATTTTGTTTCAATATTTTCCCCTCATAATTTGAAGATAACATTTTCGCTGTGTGCAGTTCATCGAAGAGCTGCAGGTCTCAACGCCTCAGTCAAGTGGTCATTCAAACAAGAGCCTAGATTTTAATTTCAGCTAAGTTGTTCAACTAGTTGGCTCTGACCATGTCTTCGTTAAATTTCTAAATTCACGCACATGCACATATAACGATGATGACTCTAATGTACACCAGGCTAGGAAACCTGGGCTGACATTTCCTCTTCCTGAGTCAGGAACATTGAAACTCCCATATGGTGACCACACAGAATTAAAAATGTCAACTGTGACCCAGTAAATGACATTCTTTCCTCTGAGTTAAAAGATTGTGCCCCATTCCAGGACTCCAGCTTTAAAAGGAAAGCTGACATTAGAAGACTGAGGGAGTGCTGAACTGGTGGAAGTGCTGTTTTTCACAAGATGCTAAATTGGGGTGCTGTTTCCATGGCACTATTACAAAAAAGATACAAGTTACCCTTAATGTCCTGACTAATATTTATCCCTCAGTCACCTTCATAAAACAAATTACCACTTTGCTATTTACAAGAGCTTGTGCAGAAATTGGCTGCAGCATTTTTTTCATTATGATAGTGACTGCATATCAAAAATGTATCATTTGTTGTAAAGCGTTTCAAGTCATTTGGTGGTCTTATAAGGCACGTTATGAATGCAAGTCTTCCTATGTTTTAATAACTGAACCTTTGGCCTTTGCAGTCCCCGTGGTGCTATGTCCTCATCACTGGTTCAACTATTGAGCTACTGGGTGTGGAAATAGTCAAGTGGTATTTCAGCTTGAGTGCCAGCCTGAGCCATTCAAATTGGTGATGAAAACAGTCACTAGATTAATGGTAAGGCAATGTACCATCGATATATCTCCCCTGACAGAGTGACGTTAAGGCTCTGTTCCAATATAGCGCTTGCTTACTGTAAGCAGCTGCTGCGATTATATTAGGGATCATTCCATGCAATGCAGACCTGCCTGAACAGTTGGCACCATGCCTCAAGTTATGTTTAGCTTGAGGTTTTCCTTGTTTAATAACCATGGCCCTGGTTATGTACTCCTAGTTGTACACAAGGAGCTTCTAAGTTTTCACCTTAGTTATGCCTGATACAACTTCAAGCACTCTAATCATTTCTTATAGTGCTATGAATAAACATTTGGAGCTTATCACTCTTTATTTGCTATGGGGATCACCAGAAAGCAACTTTAAAAGAAATTTAAAGAGAGGGATCTTGTACCATCCTGTTTATTTAGAAAAAAATGATGTTCCTTCTTATAAGAAGTTCATCAGGAACACACTATGAACTCTTAATTCAAATGAGGCTTTCATGTGGAATAAATCCAACTGAAATTGCTCTCTAAATAGGAGTCTTCTGAACCATTCCTCAGGCACCAGGAATTCTGCTATGTTGAATCACACCCAGTGAATTCACTTTACAACTGACACTCTCGTTTCTAATCAGTCACTTTCCCAATCAATCCCTTTTGTTATCTCTTCTATAAAAAGCTAAACAGAATTTTATCACTCAGGTCAAATATTATATTAACAGCTGAGGAAAGCTTTTACATTTAGGACTTAATGACTCTCCATTGCTCTCCACTTGAGTCATTTGATATGGATATGATTTTAGTGCTCAGTAATTTAGACCCAGGAGACACCAGAGCAATTTTTTTCTGCTTTCCATTTAAACAAGTGAAACAATATTCAATGTATGATCCAAATTGAATGCATTTTCACAGTTAAAAAAAAACTATTTGAAAAGAAAACCAAGAACCTAACAATCTGTACGTCAGAAGTAATTCCTTGTGTGTGAAACATTAAGAGATAAGCTGCAATACAAATGTCTCTTTAATTATGTTCACTTTAAATCAACACATAGTCAATGTCTGTTCTTTGGTACGGCATTTTAGGCATTTCTAGCAGGAATTCCTAACTGGTGATTTATGCCTCCTAGGAACAACAGATTTTAAACTTGTCACCCAAGCATGTCATTGGCATACAGAACAGATGTCTATTATAGAAACCAGCAGCTTTTCCATTTTCACTTCTGTCAATCGAAGTGAAGCTCTATAAGCTGAACTGCATTGCAAGACCAGTGTATTTTCCCAGGCTCCAAGTTCAAAATCTATCCCATACAGTGTCACTGAAGAGGAATCAAGGGTGGCGGTTTTATTGCTGAGAAGAAGGGATCAGGGGAAGAAATGCTTGTGATTCTCAGAAGTGTGTGGCCATCAAAAATGGCTTAAAGAACCATTTCAAGATTTTTCTTCAGCAGGAATGAGCTACAGTGGACTAATGAGATATGTCACTCATGATCATTGATTTCTACTGCGACGTAAACTTTACTCCAATGACATTATCCTGAGAGGTGAGAAGTTATTGATGCCCCCTACTAGTAGGCAGTGCAGGAATTCGGCAGCATTGGTGCGCTAAGATGATATCCAACACATTGATAGAGTGTGATTTCCCTTGTCCAGTGGTTCTGTAGAGTCATAGAGTCATACAGCATAGAAATAGATCCTTCCTTGCAACCTGTCGATGCTGATCATAATCCCAAACTAAACTAGTCCCACCTGCCTGTGCTTGGCCCATATTCTTCCAAACATTTCTTATTTATGTACTTACCTAAATGTCTTTAAAATGTTGTAACTGTACCTGTATCCACCACTTCCCCTCGAAGTTCATTCTACACGTGAACCACAATCTGTGTAAAAAAATTGCCCCTCGTGTCTTTTAAATCTTTTCCTCTCACTTTAAAAATATGCCCCTGGTCTTGAAATTCCCCAACATAGGGAAAAGAAATCTGCCATTCACCTTATCTATACCCCTCCATTCCCAGGAACATCCTGGTAAATCTCGTGTAAGTACGTAGAAGAAATTAAGAAGTATTTTTCTTTAAGCATTATAACTTTTCTCCAAAGTAGATATGAACTGAACATGTTGACTTGAATTTGCAGATTTGTATATGGTTCCCGAATAATTAATTGGTAACTTTTCACCCTTTCGAAGACCTTTTAAAAAGAATTGAAATGGACCAGTTTTAGCTACACTTACTGACTCAGTGTTGAGAAGTTCAATGTGAGTAGAAGAAAGATTTGCACCACGGTGGCTCAGTGGTTAGCACTGCTGCCTCACAGCACCAGGGACCTGAGTTCGATTCCAACCTTGGGCGACTGTCTATATGGAGTTTGCACATTCTCTCTGTGTCTGTGTGGGTTTCCTCCAGGTACTCCAGTTTCCTCCCACATTCCAAAGATGTGGAGGCTAGGTTGGTTGATCCCACTAAATTGCCTGTAGTGTTCAGGAATGTGTAGATTATGTGGGTTATAGTGGGATGAGTTTGGGTGGGATGTTCTAAGGGTCAGTGTGGACTTGTTGGGCCAAAGGGCCTGTTTCCACACTGTAGGGATTCTTTGGATAAACCATGCTTCATGATTTCCCTAGCTGTATTCTAGCCAGCAAAGCAATATTGTAATGCCATCCAAATGTGATATATTCAGTTTGTGCACAGCAAGCTCTCCAAAACAGCAATGGGATAATGATCAAAGATCCATTTTAGCTTTTGTGTTGATTATGAACAATATGGTTAGCTTGCTAATAAGAGCCAGTAATTGGGCTGAGAAGCCAGTGTCCCGTTATTTCAGTGAAATGGATAATGTGGTACCTTTCTTTCTTTTTAAAATGGTGCCATGGATCTTTTATCTCCCATGAAAGGGCTCACAGGATTTGGTTTAATGTCTCATTCCTCAGTTTAATAATCCCTAGTAGTGCAGGGGAATGTCAACCTATTGTGTTTGAGTCTCAGGATTAGGATGTAAAACCACAATCTTCTAACCTGGCAGATGAACGTACCACAACTGGCTGTTGCTGTTCTATGGTCACCTACTACACCCATCTAAAGGAGTTTACATCCACCGACGGATCTTCTCAGAGGAAGCTCAATGGCACAGATATATATCTTTGTTCAGGATCATCACTATTGAAATTTCTTTACAACAGCTTAAGGGAACCAAAACAGAGATCCTTGCCACTGCTAAATTTTTTTCTTGCACTTTAATGTTGTAAGTGATGTTGTAGAGAGCAGAGCATGGTGTGAATATAAACAAAAAAATGAACATGGTACCACATTGTCCATTTCACTGAAATAATGGAACATCGGCTTCTCAGCCAAATTAGTGACTCTTATTAGCAAGCTAACCATATTGCCTTATTCAGCATCTTAATACAGGCTCTGACTTTGGAAGACTGTGTACAACGGTCAGACTGATTTCCTAGTGAGTGAGACATTGCATAGAAATAGTGCAAAGTTTTGCTAAATCTATTCAAAAAATTGGCTATAGTTGACAACTTGTCTGTGATAAACCAACTTCATTATGAACAGGCATAGCACTGGCTTACATTGCAAACTTGACTGTTCCTTTTTCTCAAATTTCACTCTGTCATCCTATAAGAATTACTCTGATCACTGGCTGATAAATTAAAACAGCCATCCTTAAAGTGTCCTTAAAAAGTAGCATTATTATTTTAAGTTATATGAGAAATAAATTAGATATTCTTAGTAGAGTGAATGTTCTCATTCATCATGCTGTCAATTGAATTGTGATGATGCCCAGTTGCCATTTGAGGCAGATATTCTGAATTACACATGTGGAAGCTCTGTAGGCCCAAACTGTCCAATGACTAATGCTGTTCTGCATATCTGAAACATTCTATGATCTTTTACATTGAAAAACAAGTTGACTCCACTGTTGTGGTTAACATCAGTGCCCAAGAGTAGTCTCATGCTTACATCCCTTCTTTATCTTGCTGTCTGCTGGACCTGTTTTTTGTAAACTATCACAGAGGCCTTTTTTCAAGTTCTCCAATTCTCTGAAATGAAATCATTTCAGCATTCATTGTTTTTTCTTTTGCTGTATTGGGAGTTAATTTTAGTGTCACCCTTGGCTCGGTAGTAGCAACTTCGCCTCAGTCGGTTGTGGATTCAAGACCACATTATTTATGTTGGAATTTTAAAGCTGTGCTGAGGGAATGGCACAACCAGCAGTGTCAACTTTGGATGGGATATCAAATGAAAGCCACTTCACCCTCTGAAAGTGGAACGAAAATATCCCATGCCGCTTCTCAATGGAGGGTTCTTCTAATATCCTGGTGCATTCTTCCCTCATCTAACTTCTGGCCTTCAACTCGTTGTGTTCTTGATTCTTTCACAAGGTGTGGTCATCACTGGCGAGGTTAATTGCTTGTCCCTAACTGCCCTTGATCTGAATGGCTACCTCACCCATTTCAGAGGTCAGTTAAGAGTCAACCCCATTGCTGTGTTTCTAAAGCCACAGGGATGTTAAGGGACTGGATACCTTTTCACAACAGTCATTGATAGTTTCATGGTCTCTGTAATGAGACTAATTTAATGTTCTGGATTTATTCTACGAGGTAGAATTTGAACCTATGTCCCCAGAGCATTAGCATGGCATGCAGCGATACTAGTCCACTGACGAGATGGTGGAATAATGAAAAAAGTCAGTGGACTAGTAACGCTGCATCCCAGGCTAATATCTTGATCTGAGGGCAGTTAAAAATCAACCACATAGCTGTGGGTCTGGAGCCATATGCAGGCCAGACCAGACAAGGACGGGTACATCACAGAATCTCTACAGTGTGGATGCAGGCCCCTCTGAAGAGAATCCCACCCAGAGCCACTCCATCCCTGCCACTCCGCATTTTTACCACCACTAATTCACCTAGCCTGCACATCCTTGGACACAATGGGCAACTTGGCATGGTCAATCTGCCAAACCTGCACATCTTTGGACTCTGGAAGGCAACTTTAAGTACATTTAAGTCATCATTGGTCAGGCATGTGGACGTACATGGAATAGTGTAGGTTAGATGGGCTTCAGATTGGTATAACAGGTCGGCACAACATCGAGGGCCGACGGGCCTGTACTGTGCTGTAATGTTCTATGTTCTATGTTCTATGAAACTGGAGATTCAGAAGGAAACCGGAGCTCCTCATTTAATGAAGAAATCCACACAGACACAGTGAAAATGTGCAAAGTCACCCAAGGCTGGAATCGAACTCGGGTCCCTGGTGCTATGAGGCAGTAGTGCCAACTACTGAGTTGCCATGCCACCTTAAAGAACATTAGAGCAAGATTTCATCTGCTGCAGAATATTGGTGAACCAAATGGGTTTTTCAGTCACTTGGCAATAGTTTCATAGTTGTCATTAGACCCTTAATTCCAGATCTTTATTGAACTCGAGTTCCACAATCTGCTGTGGTGGGATTTGAACCCATGACCTCAGAATATTACCTGGGTTTCTGCAACAATAGTCAAGCAATAACAGCACTGGGTTATCACTGCCCCGTGTCCTTCAGGCCATCCCAAAGTGTTTTAGAGTCAGTTAAATATTTTTAGAAGCATAGTCATTGTTGTAATGTAGAAAACCTAGTAACCAAATCACACATAGCAGGATCTTGCAAGTTAAATTGGGGTAGATTAGATTAGATTCCCTACAGTGTGGAAACAGGCCCTTCGGCCCAACAAGTCCACACTGCCCCTTGAAGCATCCCACCCAGACCCATTCCCCTATAAGCCACACACCCCTGAACACTACGGGCAATTTAGCATGGCCAATCCACCTAACCTGTACCTGTCCTTGTCTGGTCTGGCCTACCTGTGGCTCCAGACCCACAGCTATGTGGTTGATTTTTAACTGCCCTCTGACCAATTAGGAATGGGCAATAAAATACTGGCCTAGCCAGGGAAATAAATGAGTACATAAAGTTCACAAAAATTACAACAGAAATGTAATTCATCTTTTAGTATTGATGTGTTGATGTTGTAGAAAGTGGAGCAATCATTGGCTGATATGTTGCATCATGAGGTGTGCAAATTTGAATCATTATGACCATGAATTCAAGAACTTAACAGCACTGTTGAGGCCAAAGGTTTTCAGGCCATGTAGGGAAAGAAAGATTATAAAAGGAGATCAGAAATAATGGGAACTGCAGATGCTGGAGAATCCAAGATAACAAAGTGTGAAGTTGGATGAACACAGCAGGCCAAGCAGCATCTCAGGAGTACAAAAGCTGACGAGGCCCAAAATATCAGCTTTTGTACTCCTAAGATGCTGCTTGGCCTGCTGTGTTCATCAAGCTTCACACTTTGTTATCTTATATAAAAGGAGATGTTTCCTGCATCCCAGTCGTAACTTTAATATTGCCATAGTATTAGAATTAGGTGCACAATATGCAGGGCCTAGAAGATTAGGTTTTGAGGGGAGGGCAGGGTGCGGGGGCAGGGGTGGGGGGTGGTGGTTGGATAGGTGGGGTTTTGCACAGAGACTGAGATCTTATTTTCTGAGAAGCTGAATATTACAGCTCATAATAGCTCGTGGCACAACTTGATTGGCACAATTGCTAGAGTGATCAACAGTTTATTTCCACAGTGCTAGATTTTGCGCTACTTTGAAGATTTATCCAACTTTGCTTTAAAAGGTGTAATAGTCACAGCCTTGACCAGCCTCTAAGATGACTCAGTAACTCAGCTCTCCATAATCTTTCCCTTTTCAAAGACTTCAAAGAAGTAATGCTAAATTTCAGCCCAGCTTTGAAGCATTTTCCAGTTCTACTGCTGCTTCTTAAATGTTTATTTATTTTAAACAGGAGAAGAAACCAAATTACTTATATGTGACTGTTGGAAAAACACTCTAACATCCTTAAACTATGCTGACAGATGAGGTTAATAAAATTGTGTATACTTTTGAAGGGGGAAGCCACCAATGAAGACCTAATTGTCTCTCCATATATTTGAAGAAGAGGTGGAATTAGGTCATGGTGGTGAACACAGGGTTGGGCCAAGACTGGGTTGGCGTCCCTTCTGTCAAGCTATCAGGCTGTGATTCAAATTCCCTTGAGCGAGTGCCAGTTTACGCAACTCTGGTAGTCGCAAGCAAATGGGAGTGGTTTTAATTACATGAGTATTTCACATTTCAGGCCAATAATTCTGTGGCAGCTGGGAGAACAGAGCAAAGATAACACATGATATAAACAGAGCAGCAGAACAGAGCAACCAAAATCAGTAGCATAGTGAGAATGAGAGACAAAAAGTCGGGATTGGCGGGGCGGGGGGTGGGTGTGGGGGCGCGTGGAGGGTTAGAACATGACTGGGTGAAGGCAGGCACAGACACCGGATTTGTATGGAAACCTTAATGCCTGACTACTTTGTCCTGACTATTCTATCTGGAACCTTCTTTTGAAGGATTCAATGTATTTGTGTTTTGAAATCATTTTACATCAGCCGTGTAACAGAGCTAGCTCTCACCAGCTGTATATAGGAGGCAGTCAAGAATACTTCTCTGCGACTAGTTTGTGATTGCAAATATACATGCAGGCTTCTCAAACAAACACAATATCATAATTGTTTTTATTCAGCTGACAGCTCTTCCCAAATGAGTTCCACTGAGAAGGCATTTAGTCATCTGTCAGATCTCATAATGTACAATACAGATAGCTGTAAAAGTGTCTGGGCTGTTCATTTACTCATAGTGTTGCTTGAGTTCTGTTATGCTTGCACGTGAACTAGAAGCTATCACATTTAACCCAAGGGAGATGCCAGAATGAAAGCACATCAGTGACTCAACAAACTAAAGAACTCGTAGGACAAAGGGAAATCAGTTTTTATTGGTTTGGGGTTGTGGTGGGGGCTGGTGCAAGTGAAGGAAATCATTGTGCACCGACAACAGAACTGAAGATTTCAGCCTCTCAATGCACTATTAAACATTACTTGCAGCGCTGCTTGATACATCTTTACTGTGAAGGGTTATTTGTAAAGGGCTTTTCACAGAGTTTTTCAAGGCCTCATGTTTTTAACCCTTGCATCTTCCAAACACAGCTCATCCCTGATTTGAGAGAGTTTTTGGGATCAGACCACATCATTGTGAGAAGTCTGACTCACAAATGTATGGAATCTGACTCACTTCTACCACTGAAAGACTCAATTTATCCAACTGACCCATTGGGTTGGTTAGTGCACCTGCCTGCTCTCAGTTTCAACAGAGTGTTAATTATGTGAGAGCTAAATGGTAAAGGGAAGCTCTTATTTGCATCAGGCTGAAGAAATATAATCACTTAATATCCAGTTACCAAAGCAATCTTATATATTCCACAAATGTGAGGCCAATTCATCAGAATATTTGACAGAATGCCCTGGAGTTTGTGATCAATGGTAAAGTGGAAATGGATGTCACTGACTGCATTTAAAACTACATTACTTTTTCACTTGCTTTCCCACTGTAGGTCTAATTAAGGCCAGAAATCACATGACACCAGATTACAGTCCGACAGGTTTATTTTTATTGTTATTATTAAAGTGGCTTAGTGGCACCATTTATTTCCATTGGAACCCTTTTAACATCATGAGTTAAAGATCCCAAGGACTATTACTAGGTCAGTGACAGGTTAAATGTTGTTGTCATTTTTAATACTTTCTTCAATCTACTTTTAGTTAGAGTTAGGATCATGGATGATGAGCAGTTCTGTGGGTACCAGAGGCAGGAGTGGGTATGCAGAGTTGGGGATACCAAAGTATAAAGACTTCCACTGAACATTATGAGCCTGAATGAAAGCTATTTAATGTATTGCAATGTTTTTATTTTGAATGACCATTTTAATGACTGACCTGTGTGCAGCAGGTTTATGTCATAATTGGCGAATGGCACCCATTTCTCGTAGCTCAATGATTTCCTATTTTGTTATATGTAATTGCAGAATAAATTAATCCAATAGGTGTAAAAGTGATCATTTTCCAGAGTTATTATTGGGTGAAAAGGATGTTTGAAGTTTAGCTTGAAAAATCAAAGGTGGGAGCCAAGAAAAAGAGAGGAAAGTATAATTGGGTCAAATTTTTTACTGGCATTTTTCCATCGCCAGTAACCTCCAGTAAAATTGGTGGAAATGCTAGTAAGAATTATACAAACTCCCTTAAATAAATGAGTATAGCACCTTTTGTTACCTGTCAAAACACATCATAACCAGTGAAACATTCTAAACTGTACACAGCCAAGATCCTAGAAATAGTGACAGAATGTTCTTAAAATGATTATGGTGAGGAAAAGAAGATAAAGACTGTATTGGATAAAAGATAGAAGCTTATGAATTGATAGAATAGGTGGTAAACCCAAGGACTGGGAGCAAATTCAATTCTCATAGATGTTGAGCAGGAACTTATCAAAGAAAGGAAAATAAAATATGAGAGCACAATACTGAAAAAAATGAGGTCAATAAAGGCTTCTTCATGTATGGAAAAATCAAAATGTTAATGACTACAAATATGGGCCCAATGCATTTGGATTCAGGAGAATTAAAACAGTGAATAGAGAAATGACAGAGACCCAAAATGATTACTTGTGTTTTTTATTCTTGTATTTGTCTTTAAGGAGGAATCTACAGAAGCTAGCATGCAGGTGCAGCAAGGAATTAGAAAAGCAAGTAGTATGTTGGTCTTCATTGCAAGCATGCATGAGTATAGGAATAAAGGTGTGTTGAGTCTTGGTGACTCTGCACATTGAGTAATTGGAACAGTTTTTCTCTCCTTAGCTAAAGGAGGATATAATTGTAACAGAGATTCCCCAGAGTAATCTTTAGGATGACATGATTGTTTTAAGAGGAAATATTAAAGAAGTTGTGTATTCTCCAAAATGCAATGAAGAAAGGTGATGTCACTGAAACTTATAAAATTCTGATAGGATATTTATCTTCACTGGCGAGTCAATAACCAGTGGATATTGAGCTAAGTCTTTAAGTTTTGGTGAGGGTGGTGAGACTTTGGAATTCTCTACCCATGAGGACTGTTAAAGCTCAGTTATTGAATATGTTCAAGACAGACGTTGAGAGATATCTGGAGACTAATGTCATCAAGGGATATGGGGATAGCATGGGATAATGGCATTGAGATAGATAATCAAGAAAAAAAATGGATTGAATGGTGATGTATGCACATCAGCAGAATCGTCTACACCTGTTCTTGAACTGCTTACATGATGTTGCTTCAGAGATAAATATTGATTTGGACATTTAGGATAATGTCACTTTTCTTCTTCAAATCACACCCTAGAATTCTAAAGCTGATTACACCTCAGTTTAACACCCTACTGAATGATTGCAGTTCCTCAGCATAACTTTGAAATGTTCGCCTGGACTTTATGCTCAGTTCTTTTGGAATTTTGACTCCCAGGCAAGGATGTTTCTATTTCAACCACAGCTAATACTTCAGCCAATGTACACCAAATATTGAAATGAACCAGTGAGGAACTTCACGATAGCAGGATAAAATCTTGTTTGTAAATTGAGGTCTTTGAAAAGGATTGAAAACATTAGCGTTTAAATTTGAAAAGCTAACATTAAATTCAACCAACAACATTGGAAGAAGGATTAAAGATTGTGCATGAAGGATGGTGAGTTTGTAGAATGAAAATGACCAAAACATTTACATTGGATTAAAGTTCTGTTTTAGGTGTTTATTTGCTTATTAATTGGAAAGTCACTGAACTGCTCCTGATGCTGATTAGGTTTAGTTTTGTATTGTAAGCAGTTGCATGCAGCAAGAGAATTGGACATGGGAATGGATGTAGAGGCATAAAGGCTTGAACGGTTTTCTCTAAAATAACAGCAAGAGAAGTTGGGAAAGCAAAGGATATCAATGGAGATGAATCTGAAAGTGAGCTGTTAATAATTAACATATCGAGCCTGCTGTGACTGTTTAAATCCCTGTAAACTTGAGGACTTCTACATCGACAAGAGGAACGCTACAAACAGATCTAAACATTTTAAAAAGCGCAATGCAGATTGTATTAATTCCAAGATACTGAGAGAAATTAATGTTGGAATGCAGGAGTGAGTCTTGATAGGAAGATCACTGAACTTTTCTTACTTTGTGATATTGCTGAATGCGACTAAAACTACAACAAAGTATTTAATTGATAAATTTAGCACAGTTTTCTATAACAATAGTCCATGACTAAATGTGTTACTGGAACTTGTACCATTACCGTGTGGAGGAGTTTAGGGGATTTCTCTCTTCTTCCCTCCATCATCCACATTTAAGTTATCGGTTTAAAAGGAAGGATGTGGTTTCATGTGGTTTCATTCAGAGTGATTCGCTCCATGCCAGTAATTCAAGTTCATTTGTCTTAACCTCATATTTTCTAATTGGCCAGTGGTATTGGTGCCTGGGAGATTCTAATGAAGTTAACACAGCACAATCTATAGAACTAAATAGCCAATCTTGCTGACCTATTGCTGTGTTTATCACCTTGTTACTCCTATCCTTTAAAGTAGCTTTGGAGCTCAATGGATTATGCACATGTTTCAGAAAACACTGGGAAGCCGTTGATATACAATGAGCTTCCTTTAATGCAATAGTTGGAAATATAAACTTTTGAATGTAGAGTCAATAGATTTTCTATTTTTGTGTTTATTTGATCTGTTGATCATTGTTTGGGAGCATTAGATTTAGAAGCAGGAGTAGGCCATTTAGTTTTCTGGGTTTCTTCCACTATTCAATGAGATTATAGATGATCTGGCTGTTGTTACAACCCCATGTTCCTGTCTGTTGCCAGTTTCCTTGACTCCCTTCACTGTCCATACTAGACCTCGAATAAATTCAATGACCCAGCATCCAAATTTTACTGGTTAAACAGAGTTCCACAGGCTAATGACAATCTCAGAGAAAACAATTCTCCTCATATATCTCTCCCTCTAAAAAAATAAGACTTGTTCCTTTTAAATGGTGTCCTGGTGTTCTAATTCCCTGCATTCTAGTCTCTCCTACATGGAGAAACAGAACTCATCCTGACAGGACCCCTCAGGCTCGATCTTGTATGTTTCAAGAAGATCGCATCTCTAATGGTTAAAGTCCGATGTGTTAAACCTTTATTCAGAAGATAAGTCCTTCATCCCCGAGATGAGTCGAGTGAGCCTACCTGAAACTGTTTCTGAGCAATACTATTCCTTTAAATAAGGAGACCATCGCAGTACACAGTACTTCAGAAGTGGCTTCACCAAGGCCCTGTACAGCTGCAGTAAGACTTCCCTATCTTCCATCTTGCAATAAGTGCCAGTGTTCTACTTGTTTGAGTTCTCTCTTATAACTTTGTATCTGTAGCGCCTCTGTGAATATGGAATTTTCTAAGACTAAATTCATAATTTTTAATTTTATTTGTACTCTTTCTCAGTGTTTTCCAGTTTTCTCCTGTCCTCTCCTAAAGGCAATGATTCCAATTGTTGTTGTTACAAGGGACAGGTTGTCCTTTGGAACCTTGTCCTTGGGCATACGCTGGCCATATCAGGGTGAGGGGAACCGCAGTTGAGCATGATCTTAACTTCAAGCAAATCTCGCAACTTGAGCACCATCTAATAGGAGCCCTAGATTGCAGTCAGGAGAAATGATACTGGGATAAGTCTTGTCCACCCTAGTCTGAAAGGGGTGCAACCTGATGTAGCAGTGTGAAGAACCCGGCCAATTATAGCCTTGATCTTGAAGACCAATGATAGAATCTGAGACCTTCTCTCAGCTGCTAGTTTTGGTTTCATATTTTGCAATTTAATTAGCAATAGGGGGATTGGAATAGCAGAGCTCTTTTTCTTCATTCCCATGTTAGACATGTGTCACTAGAAGGTCAGTATTTGCTGCTCCTTTCTAATCGACCTTGCAAAGGTATTGTTGAGCTGTCTTTTTAACCCACTGATGTACATGTGGTGTAGGTAGATGTACGGTACTATTAGGAAGGAAGTTCTAAGATTTTGACCCAGGGATGTTGAAGGAATAGCAATAAAATTCCAGGTCAAGATGGTGTGTAACTTGGAATGGAGATTGCAACTGTTGATGTTCCCATATCACAAACACATCCACGAGAAAATTTTGGTATCAATTTATATCAATGCACTCAAAATTCTCAGTATACCACATGACATCATTTGATGTGAAAAGGCACAATTTGGAATCTCTATTCATTTGTCATCAAAAGTGCCAAATTTTGTCATCTTTGAACGTGATGATCCTTCTACTTTAGGAGTCACCAAAACACTCAAAAGAATTCAAAAGTCGTTATAATGTTGAGTTTAGAAGCTATCATTAGTATTGAAAATTGATCCCTAGGTGTCAGAAGTGATCATAGGATATCAACATAGCTTCCTATATGTTCTGTGTTGGAAAACTGAACAACAGGTCCCACTGTGCATCCTCAAAAATTTTTTCTGAGAATATCCCTTACCCTTTCCACTTCACCTGGCAAGTGTAGCCCCTCCTTACAATCATCTCTTACTGTCTCCTCCACCACCGTTGCTGTTTCTTCTTCGCCTCTTTCAGCTGCTGCTTCCGTCTCCTTTCTCCATGACAACCACCATGCCATGGATGTTGACTCTGTCTTTGTGGCCAACTGTGGGGAAAACATAAAAAATAAAAGATGCTTCACCAGAGAAGCTTAGGATGTAGTGGTGGTAGTAGTAGTTGTGGGGAGTTACACAATCTGCTACAAGTCAAGACCAACCAACCTTCAGACTGGACCAAAACCCTTATCTCTCTTCACCTCCCTCAGGTCTGTCAGAAATATACCTGCATGGGCATAGGCCCCTGACTGATCTCCTAGCCCCAGATCTACATGGCCTCAAAAGCCCAGCATTTGTTGTCCATCCCTGTAGATGATACAATGAGAAAATGAACATGTCCCTCAAAGACATTTTTATTGAGCTGACATGCCCAGGAGAGACAGAATAAAATGTAGATTTAGGGTACAGAAACTTTGCCTGATATTGTGAAGACTTAAAAAAAAAACATGAATTAGTTCTTCTATTCATAAAGATTACTTGAAATTGCATTTAGAAGTTTTGCCCGAATTTGTTTAATGCAGATTTCTCCAGATCATCACTCTTCAGTGAGCTTATATTAAGTAATCTGCCGACATAAAATACACCAGCTGGGCCTTAGAAAAGCAATATATATGAAACTCAGTCCATTTTGCCATGATTGCTAGAACATGGAGGCTTTCCGTCATGAACGAACTCCTTGATCACTTTTGATGTCAGTTGAATGTCTTCCAAACATTTAAATAATGAAAGTTGATTGCAATCACAAATGATATTTTTTGAGCTTTGCGTGATTTTATTTCACACATTGATTGTATTGATCACTACTTGATGTAAAACAATGACTAAATGATCGTGTTTGAATACAGATAAGCCAAAAATGAATGCTGCTGAATGCAGAATGGTGTCAACATTTGTGGTAGGTTCATAACTCCAGACAAGTGAAGAATGTTGACAGGATTGTCATCCCTTCCACATACCCCTCCAAGCCTGACAACAACCAGATTTAGAAATAATTTAATGTTTCTACAGAATCCCTACAATGTGGAAGAAGGCCATTTGACTCATCGAGTCCAGACCAAACCTCCAAACAGCATCCCACCCAGACCTACCCCATCCATTTAACCCTGCATTCCCCATGGCTAATCTTGCCAGCCTAAACATCTCTGGACGCTATGGGCAATTTAGCATTGGTAATCTACTTAACCTGTGCATGTTTGGATGTGGGTGTAGGTCAAAATCCTGGATCTCCCTGTGCACCACCTTAATGGGAACACCTTCAACTGTCAGAGACATAGCTCTGATAGCATTCTCAAGGGCAGCTTGGGACAGGCAATAAGTACTCATCCTTCCAGCATAGATCTCTCTCTCAAGAATGAATAAAAATAATGACATTTCTGGCTGTAGGTTGCATTTGAGACTTAAGAACCAATATACTTAATGTCTCCCTGAGCATTTCTGTACATAAGTCAGAAGTTCAGGAGGTCTACATATGGAGATTTTCTCAGGTCTGGTGCTAATTAATGCTTTTTCACACCTCAACAGAGAATTGTGGTTCAGACTATGAAAATTAAGATGTGCCCCACTGTATTTGGTGTGGCAATAACTCCTAGTGCAAACTATAACTTGGACCCAGCACTCCTTGAGGGAGGGGGATTGCACTTACTGAGGAATTTCTCATACGAATAGACTATGATCACCACAAGACTGGAAAGAATCAGTTGGTTAACACCATGTTTTGAAAAGCAAGATAACAGTGAAAAATGCTTTTAAAAAAGCTTAGTAGTATGTACTGAAGTCCCTTGAGTTTCTATACCAATGTTGCTTGCAAAATTACAGACCTATTTACTCGATGTCCTATTTTTCTTTTAATTTTTTGACCTGAATTTTCATGAGACAGTCAAATTTTTTGTCCATTCCCAAAGATTAACATCAAGATGCAATAATACTTGATTAAACCTATTGCTCTCAAATTAGTTGTTATAAAGATGACAATCGGATATCCTTTCCAAGGGCATTGGTTTACACAATTACAACAAAACATTTGTGCATGCAGGTGCATTTTGTGACAAATCAGAATAATTCAAAACAGTAAAACTGAGTTGATTTCCAGTCAGGTTTGAAAAATGTTACCAGTGATAAAGAGCGGGGTGGGGATGTGGCATGTGGGGACCTACAGATTGTGTGGAGCAGACAGAGTGAATCAGAGAGAGAGAGAAAATAAACAGACATGCCTACAAAAATAAGAAACAAAAAATGGAGAGATTATGATAAAGAACCAGTGAGAAAGAGACAGAGATTCAAAAGTAGAGAGTGACTGAGGTGCAGACTAAAAGGGCAGTTTTAACCCTACCCATTAGTGGATACCAGATGAATGGATTGCTACTTCAACACATCCCTCACCAACATTTCTGTCTTGGGCTTGCTGTGCTGCTCCACTAATGTGTAGTGCATGCTGGAAGAACAGCATCTCTTTTTCTGCCTGGGTACCCTGCGACCGTCAGCACTCAATATTGAATGCAATACTTTTTGACCCTGAGCACCTTCTTCTATGTCCTTAACCCACCCTGACACCCCAGGCTCTGTCATGACATGGGCTGTTTTCAGCACCGACAACCAGTTTCACCTACTTATAGACCCGATCATCAGCTTTTCTTTTCCTTAACATACAATCATCTTTCCCCTTGTCTTGCTGAATTGTTGCTTTCTTTCTCTGGGCTCCATCTCCACTTACCCACTTACTCTATTCCTCTCTACACCTGCAGTTTTTGGCATATATATCACCTTTTCCTGGTTACCATCCGGGCTACTCCAGGCTGAAGAAGGCCCAAAACGTTAGCTCTGCTTTCTATCAACAGGTGCTGCCAGACCTACTGATCCTCTCCACCAGTTTTGGTTTTGGATCTGCTCCCATTTTCATTGCCATGTGAAAATCGAAGTGCCTTGATATAATCCAGCACTAATTATTGACAGGATTGGGAAGCCAAGTACAGGACTGACAAAAAGATCCGTGGCTCAAAGGGACCATTGAAGAAGAATTTGTTGACAAATTGGGAGTGGGAATAGGCAATTCAACTTTTTGAGCCTGCTCTTATGGGAGCAGAAGAAGTAGGAGTTCATCTCCCAAACCCTTTTTCCTCATTTCTTCCCAAGAAGCTTTCACAGAGTTTGTTCCCCATTTTTCCCAGTATGTCAGTGTATAGCCACCCTGGCCTAGAGCTTCCAGAAATGGGAGATCAACCTGAAGGACACTGCCGAGGGACAGACATTGGAAAACTTAATTGGGGATATTAAAACAAGTTGTGTCTTTTTTTTTCTGTCTATTTTCTTGGAGTTGCCTGTTTCTTAGGCATATGAATATTGGCAATGGGAGACTCCTGCAGATCCATCTCAAAACTGCAATAAGAGTCTGCTTCTATGAAACAGTATTTAAGAGCTCCAGATGCCCAGTGCTACTGAATACATTGGCCAATGCATAATAGTGATTCTCAGAATGGTCAGGAGTCAATTGAGATGACACATAGGTTTTCATATGCAGTGCTGGAGGTCCTTATAGTGGAAGCTCAGAAATGGGGAGATTATCTGTACCTCACTGTGTTTCACCTTCCTTTCCCTACTAACACCTGCTTTTTTTTAATAGCTCCGCTAACAGTGATGGCTTGGCTGTAGGAAGCTAAAGATAATTAGGGATTGAAAGACATGACTGGGAGAGGAGGTCCATTTTGAAGTGCCAATTCAGTTACTAATCCTTTGCTTCTAACAAGCCAGAAGGTCTCTGATTATCCCTCCAGTTTAAAGAGCTCTCCTTCTGCCCCTAATTTGAGAGGGAACCTGTCTCTATTCCAAAGAACTGCCTTCATGAAAACCCCAATGACTAAAAGTTTCCTTCTGAGAGCAAGGTTAGAACCCAGAAACAATCCCAACTCAGTTTCCTATCCACGTAAAGTTGTTTAAATTCACTTGCAGAGACTGAGTGAGAGAGAGTGTGAGAAACAGAAACTGATAGAAACAGGACCTCTCCTGACCAAAGAAAGAAGAAAGGCTAAGTTTTTGTTTAATTGTAAAGCAGGTAAAAGGGGACATTGGATTTGATGGCATTTCCTCTATAACGGGGAAAGACTTTCCTCATCTCAGTCTGGCATTTCTGGCTAACATTAGATGTGGCAGGAGAATGTTCAGGTCTGCCAGTCAAGTAGTTTGTGGTCTCTCATCATCAAAATTCATTACTGAAAATGATGATTTTGTTGTTTTCAGCGCCAATGCAATGCCACACACTTACGTCACATGCTACAGTGATTGGGAGCTTGGGGACCATGTAGTTCTTTGTTGCTTTCTCCATGGCAATACCACCCATTCATTATCAACTTGATAACCAATCAGCACCATTCATCTCCTGAAGCATGAATTATTGTGATTGTTTGAAATTTGGCATTCTTGTTTTTGTCCTGATGAATATAAGATGAAAAACTCCAACAACTTAAATAGCACTTGTGTGAAAATAAATGTGAGTAGTGTCCTTTGCAACTTTAGGATGTCCCTAAACACTTTATAGCCGAGGAAGTATCTTTCTAATTTAGTCACTGTTGTAATGTAAGAAATAAGGCAGCCTGTGTGTACAGCAATGTCCCACAAATAGCAAATATTGACTCTGTTTTTGATGATATTGATTGAGTGATAAATATTAACCATGCAATCAGAGATAAATTCCCTTCTGTTCTTTGAACAAGTGCTGTGGAATCTTTTGCGTCCACCATACTGAGCTAATAGTACATTAGCTTACTGTTTCACCTGAAAGATAGCACCTCTGACAGTGAACCACCCTCCCTTCGTACTGTAGTGTTATGTCAGCCTAGGTTTTGAATTAAAGTCTCTGGAGTGGGTCTATAAACCCACAACCTTCTTACTCAGAGGTTTGGACACTACCAACTGGGAAATGGCTGTTAGCAATGTGATAAAATGAGAACTGAGTGCTTATTCATGATTTCTGTTTAAAACAAAATAATGTTCTTACAGTAATAGAGTGAAGATCGAATTCACAGACAGTAGTGACCTTGCTGGTGGTGATAAAACGGTGTAAGACTATGCAGATTTGTATTTATAGCAGAAGAGTCCCTACTGATAGGCTGAAGATCTTAGAAAGAAATATCATATTTAAATGTTTCCATTATCCCTTTGTTCATGGCATTTAAAATATGCTTCTCATTGTTTGTGCTTGAAAGAATACAAGAAACTCTTTGAATGTCAATGGTTAAAATGGATGTTCATTTCAGCTATCTCTCATATGCCCGCATTGATTTGTAACCACAGTTAAGGGTCAAAGTTCACTGACACCATGAATGAGGTCCTCTACATTTAAACAGGAAACAGGAAAGAAATGATGTTAAAGCAATAATGTTGAATTCCTACCGAAAATATTAAATGGTTTTAATGCAGTGATGTTGGAAGCACATGCCTCACTTAATCTCCCACTCTGCGAAGAAGTCTATCTGTTTGGCTACATACTGAAAAGGCTTCAACACATTCTCATAAATTGCTCCAAGTGAACATGCCTGGCTCTTTTCAAATAGACTTTGTAGATAAATAAGCAGAATAATGTTGTTCAGCATTTATATTAAATATTATCTCTCTTGAAACTCCCCACTGCAGTAAAATTCAGCAATTTTTTTCTACCCGAAAATACTGAACTTCCCTGGCAGCACTAGCATTGCTTTAACATGTTTTAACTGTTTTCATTTCGTGAGGCTCAGAAATGGGCCACTGGGATTTGAAACAAATGCTTTATTGAAGGGAAATAATGACAAGCATTAGAATCATCTTTTTCCTGATGTTTTAACTAGAGGGGTTCAGGGAAGAGAGCAGTCTATTCTCTGCAGGGTCATTAAACAGGTTTCAGAGGTGTCAGTGACAGATACTGTCACACCTTAACCTGACAGTCAAAAACCAGCTGTTGAAATTCTAATTCAAACTATCCAATCTGTCTATCTGTTTTTGTTCTGACTTCTGCTAGCAATTGGATTAAATCGGCTTTTATTTAATTCCAGGACTGTGCATTAAAATACTCTGCATTCAATATTCATGCTGAAATAAAACAGACACTTAAAATTGAAAAAGTGATTTTGCTTCCTCCCAGTTATTGATCTGGAAGATAATTATTGTGTATTTGATGTTTGTAGAATCCAGATATGAAACATATGTAGAAATACATATCTTTGTGAGGTCATTAGGAAGAGGAACTGACATGTGGGGATACTTGGCTGGTTTCTTCCCCATTATACTATGGACACACACAACTATTATTAATTTTCACCTTTCTCTATTGACAAGTTAATAGCTAGCTTATTCCACATCTTAGAATGATTGTAGCATAGAAGGAGGTCATTCAGCTCTGTCGGTCCTATGCTGCTTTCTCCATGTGCAGTTCTTTCAGTCTCATACTCTGCTCGCCCCACTCTTTTTTTTCAGGTGCTAATCCAACTTAATTTTGAAAAACACAACTGAGTCTTCCTTTGCCATTCTCTCAGTCAGTTCAATCCACGTTGTAACTAGGTTCTGCTTCAAATCAATATTTTTCAAGTCACTTTTGGCTCATTTGTCAATCATCTTAAATTGGTGTCCCTTGATGTCCTCCACCAAAGGTTCTCTCCATCAGTTCTTTATGGACTTTTCAAGATTTTGAGCACCCCTGACTAATTTCTGCGCAATCTTCTCTTTTCTAAAGAGAAAAACCCCAGCCAATTCAATCTGTCATTCATCATCCCATCTTTTCTATACCCTTTCCTGAAGCCTTCCTAAAGTGACCTGACCAGAGTTGGACATAATAGTCTTCTTGATTCCCTGCATCCCAATTTAATGATTTGAGGTTAAAAGGCTATCAGTGTAGTGATTGGAATGAGGTCAGACAGGTGGACCTCATAGAATATGAGTTCCCTCATTGGGACAGTGAACCTGGGCCAATCAGCGAGCCCTGGCTGACAGATAAACAGGAGTGTCAGACATCCTGTTCACTCTAGGAGCTGGCTCTGTGCTAGCTGGTCAGTATCATATACTATGTTTGAATAAATAAAGGGCGACTTGGTGATGGGATACTGGCCTTCGTGGAGTTAGTTCAATTAACACCTTCAATATAAACAAATAATCTTCTCATCCTCATGTTCAGATCCTTCTGTGGATCTGTCCCTGCCAATCTCCCAAATGCTGCCCACTTTATGCATCACAATTTACAGTGCAAATACAAGGACCAAGTGTTTATGGATGTTGGAATTCTGAAATAAAAGCAGAATGTTGGAATGACTCAGCAAGTCGAAGCAGCAAGTGTGGAGAGAGAAAGAGTTAATTGGCCATGTTGGCTCCCCAACCAAGCACGGGCAGTCGGGAAAATTCCCACTAACTCAGGAGAAGGTGACACAGAATTTCAAATTTTCTTTGGGAATTGAGGCTGTTCAGGGGAACCAGGCCCCTCCGGCCAAGAAAGAGGCAGCTACTTGGACTGCCAGGGCCTGCCTTGGTTCTTTCGGATTTAATCCCGGCTGATTAAAAAAAAATTCAAGAACAGAACCTCATAGGTGTCTGAGGAATGCTGAAGGCAGAAAGACGTAGGGCAGGTTTGGGTAACAAGTGCAGCGTTGGCTATCTTAGTTGTCAAGATCATCTTGCTCTGTTGTTTTGTGACTTTCACAACAAAATTCCCAATAGACAGTGTCAAGATGACAACTGATAAGGATCATTAAACACGTTGTTAGTGGCACGATATATCTCATGAATATTCAGCCTCCAGTTGTACCAAATTTGCCAGATGGGTTCAACGTTGGGAGATCTTGACAAGGAAACAGGAGTGTGTACCTGCAGACTCAGCTTGCTGCTTGCCCTAAACAAACTTCATGTTGGAAACTAGGCACCGACATCTCAGGTCATTGTCCTCGGGCATTGGCCCTGCCCACCTTGCATCGACAATGTTAACATCCAACCTGTGCCAGTCTCTAAGAACCTTCATCCGATCCACATTGACACATCTCCAATCCACTTATAGGATATTTCCGCAATTCAATGCTGCATCTCAGCTGTATCAGTAACTGTCATTGTAACACTGCAGCAAGGACACTGGGTGTTCAGGAACATGCACCCAGCTCATAGACTGGACCAGGCTGTATCTCTGGTGTAACAAGGTGTAGAGCTGGTTGACCACAGCAGGCCAACCAGCATCAGAGGAGCAGGAAGGCTGACGTTTCGGGCCTAGGCTAGGCTTGGCCTGCTGTGTTCATCCAGCTCTACACCTTGTTATCTCAGATTCTCCAGCATCTGCAGTTCCTACTGTCTCTGTATCTCTAGTGTCTTTGTTTGCTCCCATGGCATTCACTCACTCTGATCCTACCTGGATGCTTGCAGCATCCAAGCAATGCATTGCCTTGCCTTGCCTTTTTGCAGTTGGCCTCCGCAGTCACAAATACCAGGATTTTATGGAACAAAAACAAAGTTGCTGGAAAAGCTCAGCAGTTCTGGCAGCATCTGTGAAGGAACAAACAAAGTTCTGAGGAAGGGCCACCCCACCTGAAATGTTAACTCTGTTTTTGCCTTCAGGACTGAGTAAGGGTCACTGGACCCAAAACATTAACTCTGTTCTTTCCTTCACAGATGCTGCCAGACGTGTTGAGCTTTTACAGTGACTTTATTTTTGTTCCTGATTTACAGCATCCGCAATTCATTCGGTTTTTATTCTTTCTGTCTTGCTGTGCCTTTAAATGCAGACACAAAGTCAGGAAGCTTATCATAGCTGGCCTCAGCCAAGTCAAGGGGATAACCTTTGCTCAGGGTGCCCTGGCACAGTACGTCAAGGGCTGCAGACATGTTTTAAAGTACTTTTAAATATATTTCCTTCACAGCTAAGCTGGATTATGAAGTGTATCGCCCTTGTGTTTACCTGTCAGATATAAAATATACAGCAAACATGTTTGCCTTTGGGGTGAATTTCAGGCGTCACTGTGCAACTAAAGGCAGGTACTTCAGCGGCATCTTTCTTCCTCAGCATTTAGCAAAAAAAGGAGCAAAACTTCTGCGGGCAGTCTATTACTTTAAAATACATCTAAAGGAGCACAGACATCATTTTGATTTGGACTTAGATCCATACTTTACTGATGCCCAGCTAATATCTTGAAATGCCCCATCAAATAGAATTGCTGGGAGTATTATCGTCAAAAAGACTGAAATGCTTCAAGGAGTAGGCACACCTCCACTGTCTCAATACAACTCACAGAGTACAATAAATTCATTCTTGCCAGTTCAGAGCCTTTCCTACTTATATATTTACCGATGTGCTTGTTAAATACAATGAAGCTCCACTAAAGCAACAGCATATTTCAGAAAACCCAATACTTTGGACAAATACATGCTTTGCTCAATTCTTTTCCTGCCAATTTTTCAGTCTTAATTGAATGACTGAATGAGTGATTTAATGGGCTATGTTTCAGGGATTTGTAAATTGGCCATTTTTATCTCAGCTATTGGGAATGTAGATCCAAGCAGACCCTTTCTTGGCAAAGCAGTCGTGTCTTGCTCAGAATTCAGCCCCATCACTAAACATGCTTCTACATAGAAAGCAACATCTGTCAGCGCAGTGAACCGATGTAGGATCTCGAGCCAGGGGTTTTGGAAACTAGATAGAAGTTTTAATAACAGGTGGGAGTGTCTTGTATTCTCTCAGCCAGCTTGATTTGCAGTTTAGGGCAGTAGAACCAAGGCATGCTGAAAGGAATTGCACTTTCTGCTCTTGTTTCGGCAGAACTGAGAAACAGTTGGCAGCTTTTTAAGATCGAGTTCAGGCTTTGTGAACACTTTTGCAAATGAATTGTGAGCTACAGAGTTCCAGACATCCACTGTGTGAATTGTAAAGCTGAACCTCAGTGAGAGTTTGAGCACTTTCAGAATAAATTACCGTTATTTTGCAAAAATGGTAAACCGCTTCTAAATATAATCTTATTGTCCCTGATTGTTTGCAACAACACCAGCTTATAGTCATTCCAATAGTTCAGGGCAGTGGGATTAGATAAGTGTCTCACCAGGCAAGGGCTGGCAAAGTCATACTTATCTCTAGTGTTTACGGTTTTGACTTATTGTTTGCTTCGCTTTATCACACCCATTATCAGAAATCCAGGGACTGCTTTCCAGAGGCAGAGAGTGAGAGTCATGGTCACATCCTTAACTCTTCTCATTCCACGCTTGATGCTTTTTATTGTGTGTTATTATCAGAGCTGTTAGCCACTTTGGAATGAATAAGCTAATAAGAATAGCATTTTTGATGACCTATTTAGAATAGCCATTTGCTTAGGATAGATATGCCACTCACAGTCGTCTTCTTGTGAGTGTATATTTCTAACACATGCCTGTAAGATGATAGGAGAAAGGGAAGCCCAAGGAGTTCACAGTTTTCAGGTGCTATGGAGGAATGAAAAGCTGCAAAAATTCAGGGATGACATTTAACACTTGGCCAACAACAAAAAACAAAATTGCCGGAAAAGCTCAGCAGGTCTGGCAGCATTTGTGAAATTTAAAAAAACGGATTTAAAGTTTTGGGCCCAGTGACCTGAACCAGACCTGAAATGTTAACTCTGATTTTTACTTCACAAATGCTACCAGACATCCTGAGCTTTTCCAGCAACTTAGTTGTTATTCCTGATTTACAGCATCCGCAGTTCATTCGATTCTTATTTAACTCTTGGCCATCTGTTTATGAGGCTTTCTGCTTACTTATGTTAAAACCTGTAACACTTTGAGAACTTAAGTGCTTCTCCAACTTTTGCGCATATTTCCTTTATCGTACCGTTTGTGGCCATGCCTTCAGGCATCTACAAATTTGCTGTCTTAGCTTCACCAACACCCTGTCCTCCTTTAACATACCCCCCTTGTAATTGATCTCTTTGGCCAAACATTCTATAGTGGCTTTGTCAAATTACATTCAATTATCCTCTTGTCAAGCAGCTTATAGGTTTTACTACGTTGAACAAGCTAGATAAATACAGTTTGCTGTTGCATGGTAGTTAAAATGGCAGGGAAATTGTAGGACCTGGACTTTTGTCCATATGTCATGTTCGTGGAGTTGGCTTCACAGTCTGACTTTTGTAAATGTGTGACCGAATGTCAGCTTTTACGTTCAGGGAAGCAGGCCACATGAGGAGTCAGGGCAGATGACCTTGGTCATAGGTGACCCAGCAAGAATTAAGCAACTTGAACTCAAAAGTAGGCTTTCATAAAGACCCCATTGTGAGATGGGCCATCCATAGAGAAGTCACTTGGCCTTGGAGGAGATGGCTTTACTTGACAGGTGAGCAGAAAGTATGTAAATGTTGTCTGATGGCAGATCCTTGAATGATTGGCTCATCATGCGCTTCTCTTCAGAAGAAAAATACTGTTGTTTCTACCTGTTCACAGTGTACCGCACTGAAGCACTGAAAGCATGAAGTGAATTCATGTGACTCAATGTGGTCATGGCATTGTGCTAGCATTATTCTGCAGTGATACAGTTGGCTGCGATGTGGATGAACCATGAACAATATCATGGTCATTATCCCATCCGGTTTCCCTCTTCCCTCATAGATAACAAAGTGTGGAGCTGGATGAACACAGCAGGCCAAGCAGCATCACAGAAGCACAAAAGCTGACAGTTCGGGTCTAGACCCTTCATCAGAGAGGGGGATGGGGAGAGGGTTCTGGAATAAATAGGGAGAGAGGGGGAGGCGGACCGAAGATGGAGAGAAAAGAAGATAGGTGGAGAGGAGAGTATAGGTGGGGAGGTAAGGAGGGGATAGGTCAGTCCAGGGAAGACGGACAGGTCAAGGAGGCAGGATGAGGTTAGTAGGTAGGAAATGGAGGTGCGGCTTGAGGTGGCAGGAAGGGATAGTTGAGAGGAAGAACAGGTTAGGGAGGCGGGGACAGGTTGGGCTGGTTTTGGGATGCAGTGGGGGGAGGGGATGAGCTGGGCTGGTTTTGTGATGCAGTGGGGGAAGGGGAGATTTTGAAGCTTGTGAAGTCCACTTTGATACCATTGGGCTGCAGGGTTCCCAAGCGGAATATGAGTTGCTGTTCCTGCAACCTTCGGGTGGCATCATTGTGGCACTGCAGGAGGCCCATGATGGACATATTGTCTAAGGAATGGGAGGGGGAGTTAAAATGATTCGCGACTGGGAGGTGCAGTTGTTTATTGCGAACTGAGCGTAGGTGTTCTGCAAAGCGGTCCCCAAGCCTCCGCTTAGTTTCCTCAATGTAGAGGAAGCCACACTGGGTACAGTGGATACAGTAAACCACATTGGCAGATGTGCAGGTGAACATCTGCTTAATATGGAAAGTCATCTTGGGGCATGGGATGGGGGTGAGGGAGGAGCTGTGGGGGCAAGTGTAGCACTTCCTGCGGTTGCAGGGGAAGGTGCCGGGTGTGGTGGGGTTGGAGGAGAATGTGGAGCGGACAAGGGAGTCGCGGAGAGAGTGGTCTCTCCGGAAGGCAGACAAGGGTGGGGTCGAATTGTAGGTGGCGTCAGTGTCGGAGGATGATGCGTTGTATCCGGACGTTGGTGGGGTGGTGTGTGAGAACGAAGGGGATCCTCTTGGGGCGGTTGTGGTGGGGGCAGGGTGTGAGGGATGTGTTGCGGGAAATGTGGGAGACGCGGTCAAGGGTGTTCTTGACCACTGTGGGGGGAATGTTGCGGTCCTTGAAGAACGTGGACATCTGGGATGTGCGGGAGTTGAATGCCTCATCCTGGGAGCAGATGCGGTGGAGGTGGAGGATTTGGGAATAGGGGATGGAATTTTTGCAGGAGGGTGGGTGGGAGGAGGTGTATTCTAGGTAGCTGTAGGAGTCGGTGGGCTTGAAATAGACATCAGTTTCTAGCTGGTTACCTGAGATGGAGACTGAGAGGTCCAGGAACGTGAGGGATGTGTTGGTGATGGCCCAGGTGAACTTGAGGTTGGGGTGGAAGGTGTTGGTGAAGTGGATGAGCTGTTCGAGCTCCTCTGGGGAGCAAGAGGTGGCGCCGATACAGTCATCAATGTAACGGAGGAAGAGGTGGGATTTGGGGCCTGTGTAGGTGCGGAAGAGGCACTGTTCCATGTACCCTACAAAGAGGCAGGCATAGCTTGGGCCCATGCAGGTAGCCATGGCCACCCCTTTATCTGTAGGAAGTGGGAGGAATCTCCACGTAACCTCTCCTCTCCACCTATCTTCTTTTCTCTCCATCTTCGGTCTGCCTCCCCCTCTCTCCTATTTATTCCAGAACCCTCTCCCCATCCCCCTCTCTGATGAAGGGTCTAGGCCCAAAACGTCAGCTTTTGTGCTCCTGAGATGCTGCTTGGCCTGCTGTGTTCATCCAGCTCCACACTTTGTTATCTTGGATTCTCCAGCATCTGCAGTTCCCATTGTCCCTCTTCCCTCAATCAGGTTGTACTCAAACATTGATCCTTGACCAAGCCCCATATATCTGTAGTCTGTAACAGGCTAAGGAGTAGCACAGTGGCTCAGTGGATAGCACTGCTGCCTCACAGCGCTGGGGACCTGGGTTCGATTACACCCTTGGGCGACTGTCTGTGTTGAGTTTGCATCTTCTCCCCGTGTCTGCGTGGGTTTCCTCTGGGAGCTCCAGTTTCCTCCCACAATCCAAAGATGTGCAGGTAAGGTGTATTGGCCATGCTAAATTGCCCGTAGAGCTCAGGGATGTGTAGATCAGGTGGGTTATAGGGGGATGGATCCGCGGCGGGGGGGGAGATGCTCTGATGGTTGTTGTGGACTTTTTGGGCCGAAGGTCCTGTTTCCACACTGTAGAGGTTCTATGACAACAGTGTGACTCAGATAGAGTCAACCATTATGGCTGTCAGAGGTTATGGAGTGTAGCACATTTCCTTGGACTGACAGCTGCAATATCGATGGCATTGTGCATTTGTGCTAAAATGGATAAAAGTGACTGAAAACTTTATCACCTGAATGGCTCATGACCCTTTCACCTTACATTTATACTGATGGAGTACCACACAGAGGAGATACAAGGGAGGGATAGGTCCAACTTTCCAACACTTTTTTTGGGTATTTGTGGAAGAGGTCCAGAACCCGGGTCCCTGGCACTGTGAGGCAGCAGTGCTACCCACTGAGCCACCGTGCTACCCCCTAGCCTGTACCCTTCTGATCAATGTAACCCAGCGGTACAGAAAAGAAGGCCTGGAGAGAAATTGTGGATCTGGTGAGTGTAGCAGGAGACCGTTGGTGATCGTGACTTCAATTCCGGGAAAAATTCAATGACCTGTTATGTTCCAGCAAGCTAATTTGCTCAGCTTCTTCACAAAGAAACCTGAGCAGAAGGTGACACCTGGCTCTATCTAAGGTGCAAGACCTGGCACTTACTCCTGTTTTTACATTCAGATTTGTAAATGTAAATATCACATTTGAGCACTTTGTGATAGGACCAGATTTTGAAGGACTTTGCAGCATATATGATTCCAATGTAGTGGTGCCATGTTTCTAATAATATAAATGTGACTGAGTCAAACAGGATGGTGTTATTTCTCTCTCTCCTGAGGGATGAGCGTTCATCTAAATAGTTCTGGTATCAATGTTCTTTAGTTGGAAGTTGTTCACCAGGGACAGATTGATAATAAGTGTGATGTCAGAGGGCCTTGTGAAATTCTACTTTACACAAAGACACCTCTGAAGATGAAGTTCTCAGAGAGAGAGCACAGAGACAGCACTGGCTCCATGAGCATGTCCCCTAGCTGCTTGGCCATTGATGGCCTCCTAATCCTCCTCCTATTGGGAATCATCAGAATGGACATGTGCCTCCTTCCCTTCCTTTTCTCCCTTCTCATCCTCATCTTCCTCCTCCTCAGATGTTAGACCTCTGACCATTGGCACAGTCATCATTGATTTGTAGTCCCCTCTGCTGGCCAGTGTTGTGAAACAGACCGCACACCACGTTTGTTCTTGATATCCTTGTTGGGGCACACTGCAGATCTCCACCTGATCGATCAAGACCTGTAATGTGCATTTTTTAAACAGCCAATGTCCTTGTTGATTATGTTCTCTGTAAGGACATGGCTGTTGTTTTAATCAGACATAACCTGAGGCCTCTTGAAGAGGACTATTAACCAAATTCCAGAAGGAAGAACTTGTAAAATCTGTGTTATGGACTGGACTGAACCCCTTCAAGTATTTCAACATGATAATCTAAACCCTGACTTTTATTTTATTCGAAGGCAAGTACATGGTGCTGTGTTCAATTGTTACAGTACTCGGCTTTAGGGAAAAAACACTTTATTCTTATCCTACCGTTAAAATACTAAGTAAAGGAAGAAGATTCAATATAACTTTAACTCTATTGGAAAACTTAACAGAATAATAGCTTGTGTTAACTACTGAACAGCAACTTTTCCAACATAGTAACATCCCATAAACATACCCCTGACCCTTGGCGAAGGCAAATTCAGTAAAATAGATTGTTTCGCATGCGATTTCTCCAAGAGAAAATTCTGGTAGAGAGACAGAACTCCACTTTGCTGCTGTGGCAGAGAGATGTATCAGCTTCTATAGCCAACTTTCAAAGCCCAACAACTGCTGAAAGTGAGTTCGAAACCCGGTTCTGTGGGAGCCTGACCCCACCCATTAATGTTGCTTCTATTGTTCCAAAATTAAAAGTAAAAAGTCCTGAAGGCCTCACAAGCTGTTTACTTTATTGGACTTGAATGGGCAGCTCATAACCTCTGTCTAAAACCTCTCTTTTTAAAAAAGGACAAAATGCACCTGTTAAAGCTACAGTATGGTCACATACTAGTCCAGCATGTCTTCTGTACTTCAAAATGGAGGGCCAGTGTGACCAGTACATTCATTTATGAGGATTACTTTTTTTTAAAGTCATGTTTTCCTCTGCAAGTAGGTAACCCTGGCCTCCTCAAAGTCAACCACAGCTCTGTGAAGGTGGCTGAACAAGTGAAGGAGTTGGGAACTCCACAATATGAAGGAGCCATGACAGCTACCTTGCACAGACATGATGCGAGATCTTGCTGTGGTCACAAACCATCTAGACCATGAATTAGTGAAAGGACCCATTGCCGAGGAAAGTGTCTGAATGCTGGCTTGGAGTTTTTATGGCGATTTGGGTGCAATCGATGACACCCCTAAACTGAGGCAAACCCGCCAAATGGGCAAAGGATGTGGTTGTCTGTGTCTGAGACAGCAAGCCCACAGATACATTAATGTGAATTCCGATATGAGCACACAGGGTACTGACTATTACTGAGTACTGTTGATATGTCAAACAGGTCTCCTGGTAAGCCCTGGAATGAGACTAAGGCATAAAATTCACTTTGATGGTCACCTTTACAGCCACTGTCAGGGCATGGCCATGTGACTCATGACTGCTACTTCACATCTTCAGCTCAGCCACCTTTGGCTGGGGCTATCCAGCACATTTCAATTTGATGTCCCATTTTATGCTCTTCCAGCAGTTTTGCAACTGGTTATCCTCTGTCTCCATGGTGGCGCTTCTGGATGTTGACCTGTTGACCTCCCTCCGCCCTCGAACTGTCCATGTTGGCTTGTTTCTACGGTGTCTACATGAATGTGTGCCATGCTCATCTCGTATCTTCCTTGAAACGCAACATCCCTTTTCAAGCACAAAGTCCTTCCTGCAGCTTGAGAACATGTGGGGGTCAAAAAGGTAGTCGAGGCAACATAGTTGTCCTGTCCCAATCACTTACTCCTTTGGATTAAAGCAAGTTTCACAGGGGCAACTGCATCTTTGCAAACGGTACTTGACTATCCAAAGCCATTGGCAAAGTACAGGCCTGCTCCTGCCGGTCTGCTCTAAACACTTCATGTTTTAGCCACCAGTAGCACCCAAAAATCACACGAGTGAACTCAGTTGCCACAGAATTGGAGAAATGCAGAGAGTTCTGGAGATAATAAGCTGCAGTAGACTCAGTGATTGGAGAGGGACGTGTAAAACTGTGGAGGGATTTGAAAGCCTGAATGAGAATTGTGAAATCTAGGTATTGACAGTCTGAAAGTCGTAACAGCTCAGTGAAGGGGTAATGGGTGAACAGAACTTTAGCTCTCTCAAATTGATTGAGTATTTCTTTGAATTAAACTTTACCTTACCCAAGATGATATTATTTATCTTCATGTTTCTGGGGTGAAGCTTGAAATCAAGTGCAAAGAAAGGTTACAGAGATAATGGGAACTGCAGATGCTGGAGGATCCAAGATAACAAAGTGTGGAGCTGGATGAACACAGCAGGTCAAGCAGCATCTCAGGAGCACAAAAGCTGATGAAGGGTCTAGGCCCGAAACGTCAGTTTTTGGGCTCCTAAGATGCTGCTTGGCATGCTGTGTTCATCCGGCTTCACACTTTGTTATCGGGAAGAAAGGTTACAAATGTTTTAGCAAAATTGCAACCTCTTTGAATTCTCAGAAAGGTTATGGACAGTGTGAAAGTGAAAGCTTTGTTTGGGGTTTGAAAGACACTCCTATTGCCCAGAATGAAAGTTTCTACCTTCTTGAGTCCTGACCTGAGCCAGTTAATAGATTGTGTCTCCAGCTATCTGCACAGGCAGAGGAGATTCAGGTCAGTTGAATTGCATCCAGGTCTGACCTTAATCCCCAGTCTAAATGGCCCTCTGTAAATAACACTGTTAAACAGTTACTACGGTTGTTTGAGTTCTCTGTTCAAAGGTAGCTTCCCCTGAATCTTCTGGAACATGTCATTTTTAAAGGACAAGCATTTTGGGTACAAAGAGTTAAAAATACTTCTGACAGCCACTCAAATTATTGTAAATTGCCACTAAATATGTACACACTGCTGACTAGATCTTTGTTAATCCAATCCTGTATTTATTTATTTTTTGGAACATACGCGTGTCATTTCTAATGTAGATTTGATGAGATTATCCAGCACTGTTAATCCAGAAGGATTTCTGACTAATGCAGTTTCTTTATTAACTCTCAGGTGTATGCATTACTACGGTAGCTTCATCACCATTATTACCACTCACATTGATTTAAGCGGACAATTACAGCTTTTAATGCTTTGCAAGTCCCTTCATCACTTTTCACACATCGGGTAACATTTTCCAGTAAAGAATTCTACAGATTCACTATGTTCTGAGAAAAGAAATTCCTCCTTATCTCTGTCTTAAATGTGCAACTCCTTATTAATTCTGGTCTTGGACTCTGTCACACTTTCCACATCTACTCCAGCAAGTTCCTCAAAAATCTTACCTGTTTCAGTTAGGCTCCTTCTCATTCTTCCACATTCCAATGAGTATATGACCAGCAACAATGTTCTGAAGAACAGTCATACCAGACTTTAATTTTGTTTACTTTGTTTCTCTTTCCAGTGATGTTGCCAGACCTGCTGATTTTCTCTAGCATTCTCTGTGTATGTTTCAGATTTCATAACACACACAGGAATGTCTCTCAAAGTTATTGCACAAGTGATTAAAACCAACTCAATTTCTACATAGTAGTGTTCTTACCTTTTCTCACCAGCCTCAGTCTTAATATCTGGAATTACTTCCGTAAAATACTCTATGTTTGCCTCTACCGTTAAGACATTAGAACCAACATCTTTAATATAGCTTTCAGTTACTCATAGATGATGAGATTTTCACTCAACCGATTGAACATTACCAGGCTTTATTAAGTATAATACTCTGGATTTTTTGATGACCAGCTAATCGTTTCTGCAGTGCAGGTGGAAGTTTTGTGTTGAGACCCCGGCAAGTCCCTGGCTTAATTGCCCAAGAAATTGAAAAATAAGCTGGGCAATTCCCCTGTGCCTGGAACACTCAGAAAATCTCCTTTACAATTGGACAATTCAGAGGGATCCACTGCAATTAAGTTAATGGTTAACCAGATGCAGTTAAATGATTAAAAAACTAATCTAACTCTTGGGTAACTATGAAATGACTCTCTAACGTACCACAAACACCTCTTAACTACACCTGCCCTGGGCACTTTATACATTCTGGAACCTAACTGACACCCCAGTCTCTCTCTCTCTCTTTCTTCACACTTGCAGGGACTTGGCACCCCTTCTGACTCACAAGAACCAACACTCTCTGACCACTGGACCAGACAAGACCCTTCCCCCAAGATCAAACGCCTCCCCACCACCTCCAGGACTCAACACCACCCCTGTCATCCCAAAGCCTGAGAACCTCTTCCCCCTCCTGAGATCTGACAACACCCCCTTGTGCCCTTGGACTCAATTGTCCCCCTTTGCACCCGGCTCCCTCTTCAGTTCCCAGAACATGAAAACCCCTCTCTTCTTGGGACCTGATAGCCTCCATTCCATCTGACACCCCCTCACCCCAGGACCTACCACAGCCCTTCCTGGTCACCAATCCCATACTGATACACCCACCCCTTTTGCTGGACAAAACTTTTGGCACCATATCCACTTGGCAGCCTACCCACCTGGCAGCCGAACCGCTTGGCAGCCTAACCATACATTTGCCTTTTATACTAATCACTTCTCAGCTACTGCCAAAGTGGCTGTCAATGCTGCTGGATGTTTAACTCTCACAATACAGCAACTAATGCCATGAGAAAGTGGTCATGGTGAGTTTTCACTAACTCTTCAGCACTGCAAGGGCAGACTTGGATTGAAGGAATGCTCTGGATGTTTGCATCCAGATATCGGAAACTCCTGTCAGAAACACAGAGCACTTCTCAACATAAAATAAAAACGAGCAGAGCAGCAAACCAATTGATACATCTCAGATAATTCAGCGTAATTATTTAAAAGGCACACTAAGAGAGGGTGTCATCCTGGAATCTTAACAAACCCGATTCAGTTCCATGTGATTTATTATCACCATGAGTCCTTTTATATGGAGTCCATGGGTATTCTTGGCGTAAATATATAATAAACTGTTACTCCACAGTCACCAGCCATAATGGACACTATTTGCTAGAACAAGGTATTTTACACCATCAGTTACATTTTTTCTTATATTTGTTATGATCACCTTCTCGCTGAGGATCACTGATTGGTTACAGTTCCAGATGAGACACCCAAATTGACAAGCTCCCAGATGAGGAGGGATGAACTGACCCCACTTCCATTTACACCCATTCCCTCAATTTGTTGCGACAACACTAATTTTAAAATGAGCCCCTCCCTCGTGGATGCCTTTCTTCAAGACTCAAATGAATTTGTGGGTTAGGGGGAATTGATGTAGCTAGTCATTCATAAGTTAATAAAAATGTGAGAAGGAATAATAATGTAATGCAAACACATTGAATAGAAATAGAGGTGCATCCAAAAACAAGGTAAAAGTTAAATAACATATAAGGATCAGTGTTTGAGTTATATGAAGTGTATACAGTGGGAGGCTGCACTCCTTAACATTGGCCGATACCAGCAGCACTAATGTTGAGAGGTGAGCACTTGGCTTTGCAGGTCATCGGAAAGGCCTTTGTCCTGTTTCCTTTCAACTTGAACAACAAAAACAGAAGTTGCTGGAAAAGCTCAGCAGGTCTGGCAGCATCTGCGAAGAAGCTATCAGAGTTAATGTTTCGGGTCCAGTGACCCTTTCTGAGAACTGGACCCGAAATGTTAACTCTGATTTATTTTTCACAGATGCTGCCAGATCTGCTGAGCTTTTCCAGCAACTTCTGTTTTTGTTTCTGGTTGACGGCATCTGCAGTTCTTTCAGTTTTCCTTTCACCTGCTGGTTTCACTTGCTTTGTGGCTTCCAACATAAAGAGAGAGTGATTTCCTTCTTTTTCACCTGCAGGACAGAGATATTTAGGAACAAAAACAAAGTTGCTGGAAAAGCTCAGCTGGCTTGGCAGCATCTGTGAAGGAGAAAACAGTGTTACAGCATCTGCAGTTCTTTTAATTTCTAGAGATATTTAGGAGTTTTGTCAGTTATGAACCTTACAGCACGGTTTGGAAGATTGATAGCTCACTCAATATCTTTTCATACACAGCATCACCTCACTGATTCGTGGAGTATTAACACAATGTTACTTACCTTGGAAGATCTAGCCCAATAAATGCATATGTGATTCAGTGATAAAAAATCTATTTCATAACACTCCTGTGAAGCATATTTGCATGTTTTACAATGTTAAAGGTTCTAGAGAAATGCTAATGTTGTTGCATGTGGTCCCTCGTATTATTAAAACTTTCAACCACCACATGACCTGCCAGCTGGACAGTCTTTTCTTTCCCAACTCCAATATTTTAAGATTAATAAACAAGAATGCTATGAAGGAATTTGAGGGAATACCCAATTTTTCTTCAGTTCCTCATAATTTATTTTATACTGGGCGGTGTTCACGCTAGTGTCCAAACAATCAATCTGATTTTCCTGAGGGACTCTAGCAAAATGCTTAAGGTTTGATAACCCAGTGCGCATGTTAGGTTATTGGGTTAAACTATGGAGTTAATAGCCGCAAAAACAGATTTAATTCCTTAAAGGGTCTAATTCTTGAAAGACCAGTCGAGAGATTTGCAATCCGATTGTGATTAAACCGTTGATTAAAACAGCCATATAGTTAAGCAGTATCCAAAACGATTGAAAAAAATAGACTCACAGAATATGTAATGTAAGTAGATCAGACAGCAAATATTTAAATGCTAGACTCAGTTTTTATTGTAGTTATGTGCTGGCTTCTAAAATAAATAAAAACCACAGCAGAGTGTAGTTGTGGTGTTCCTCAAGGAATATGAACATAGAAGCCAATCCCTTCATGATTTTTTCTGACAGATAAATCTTCCTGGGTTGGGCGGCCCAGTGGCTCAATGGTTAGTACTGCTGTCTGACAGCGTCAGGGACCCAGGTTCAGTTCCAGTCTCAGGCCGGTCTGTGTGGGGTTTGCACGTTCTTCTTGTGTCTGAATGGGTTTCCTTTGGGTGCTCCAGTTTCCTCCCACAGTCCACAGATGTGCAGGTTAGGTGGATTGGCCATGGGAAATTATCCTGTAGTGTTCAGGGTTTGGTAGGCTAGATGGATTAGCTGTTGTAAATGTAGGATGCCTTTCGGAGGTTTCATATCATCATCATCATAGGATCCCTACAATGTGGAAACAGGCCCTTTGGCCCAACAAGTCCACACTGAACCTCAACGCATTCCACCCAGACCCACCCTGCTATAACCCATCTAATCTACAAATCCGTGAAGACCATGGACAATTTAGCATGGTCAATCCACTTAGCCTGCACATCTTTAGACTGTGGGAGGAAACCGGAGCACCCGGAGGAAACCCGCCCACGAATGTGCAAACTCCACACATTCACCCGAAGGTGGAAGTGAACCCAGGTCCCTGGCTCTGTGAGGTAGCAGTGCTAACCACTGAGCCACTGTGCCGTCCCAAACGAAGACAAGTAATTAGGGCTTGGTGTGGACTCAATGGGCCCAACAGCCTCTATTTGCCCTGTAAGGATTCTATGATTGCATCTGACCTTCTTCACTATCAATGAGGTACTTTTGAAGCACAGTTCTTCAATAGGAAAGTAGGAGAGTCAATCTGTATTCAGAAATGGCCCACAAACAATGAGATAAACCAGACAATACGTTAATTGAGGGACAAATACTAACCATAGTAGCAAGAGGACATTGTTCAATATGTTCAATATGAGGCCTTTATTGAAGTAAGCTCAAAGTGTGTGTGTGTGTTTGCCTCATGGTACAGATCACATGGTTATGGAAGGAGCTTTATCCATGATTGCACTTCAATCTAAACAGACATTTTGAATGGCACAATATAATATTTTCTGTCTGTCTGTTATTTGTAGACAAGGTCTTATGCAGAAGGCAACAACTCTAACAATCCTTCACCACCGTGTGCGTGGATCAGTTAATGGGTTCAGAAAAGATTTACAAGGATGTTGGAGGATTTGATCTATAGGGAGAGGCTGAATAGGCTGGGGCTATTTTCCCTGGAGGGTTGCAGGCTGAGAGGTGACCTTGTAGAGGTTTATAAAATCATAAGGGGCATCAATAGGCTGAATAGCCAAGGTCTCCCCCCACCCCAGGGTGGAGGAGTACAAAAGTATAAAAGAATAGTGTAGGTTAGATGGGCTTCAAATCGGTATGACAGGTCGGCACAACATCGAGGGCTGAAGGGCCAGTACTGTGCTGTCATGTTCTATGTTCTAAAACTAGAGGGAGACAATAGGACTGACGATTCTAGAAGCCCGAGTTTATGGGTGTGTGGCTGGAAAAGCACAGCAGCCAGACAGTATCTGAGGAGCAGGTAAGTCAATGTTTTGGGCTGAAAACCTTGCCCAAAGCTAGAGAGGCATAGGTTTAAGATGAGAGGGGAAGGATTTAAAAGGGACCTAAGGGGCAGCTTTTTCACGCAGAGGATGGTGTGTGTATGGAATGAGCTGCCGAGGAAGTGGTAGAGGGTGATACAATTACAGCATTTAAAAGGCATCTGAGTGGTAATGTGAATAGGAAGAGTTGAGAGGGATATGGGCCAAATGCTGGCAATTGGGAATAGATTTAATTTAGGATATCTGGTCAGCAGGAATGAGTTGGACCGAAGGGTCTGTTTCCATGCTGCGTGGCTCTATGAGAATATGATTATGATTCTAAGTCCTGGTTTGGGCCTTTAATCTACTATCTTACACCTCAGGTTGATACTAGGGAGCCAAGACGAACTGAATTTGTTGCCAGGTATTCATTGTTTTAATTAATATGAGGTTTAATCCAGCCACAGACTAGTGACATGAGTTATGGGGTTAGGATTCCCTCCACTCTTGACTATGCTAAAGGTCAAAACCTTTGGAGTACTGTGTGTTCTTTGCAACTTTCCAAACAGAACTCCAGATGCTCTCTATCATCTTATGCCTTCCAACAACAATTTTCTGTTAATTTCTGAGGCAGAATGAAAGTAAATTTGGATAAAGTAGAGAGCTGGAATTAACTAAATACACATCATCTTGCTCGATATTTAACTTCGGTGAGAAGTGTGAACTATTTTATCCAATGCTGACAGTTTATTACTTTACTTTTAATCATGGCCATATGTGGCATTCATATGAGATTTGTTACGATCCTAGATTAGCTTGCTGAATTTATGTTACAACCTGGTGGGGGACCAGTAATTCTTTCTGTTTAAAATAAGCGAGTTTGAAATCTCAGTTACTTATTAGAGAACTGCACGACTCCACGGTTTTGATCATTCAATGTAAACTTTACCATACAAGTTTAGAATTTAAAAGAAGAACTTTAATATACACATAACTTATACTCTAACATTCAGAATTAACATGAGGGAAGTATAAGTAATAGACAAACTGTAGTTGAACGCAGACTATGCACATCAAACAACAAATAATACTGAGGTAGATTCTACGGATTTCTCAGCACCATACACCTCCATTGCCCCTGCAGATGTAAGTGACAGTGTGGTCACCAAACCTTATAAAAGCTCAGTGTCCTTCAAAAAGGATTTAAATTCTTCACCTTTGAAGATCTAGCCTTGAAACGCCTTGATAACCACTCCACCCTGGGCCACCCCAATAAATGCTCATCTTTTGTTGCTTGAATTTCTTTTCCTGGGACTGACATCCATTGGATTTTTGAGGCTGCACTCAAAAACCTACTATCGATGCAGTCCCAACTCAGATAACTAATATCACCAAGATAGCACCATCTCTGGCTTTCTCCAATTTTTTTTTAGCTGGCCAAAGCAAATACTGCTGTTGGCTTCCTTCACCATACACTTACATGCAAACCTGCTCGTGGGCCTTCAATGAGCTCCTATCTGCTCAGCACGAACAGTACTTTACCTGCAAAGAGACAACTTCTTTGGCTGTTCTCCTTCTCTAACCTTGTACCTCTTTCTCAGCTCTTCTGCCTTCTCTTGAACTGTGACTTCCTGGAGGTTGCTGCCGGCAGCACCTTTGCTACCCTGAACTTCATCAACGTGCTCCTAAGCACCAGACTGACCAGCAGCCCCAAGGTAGTGCCTGTTTCACAGTGTGAAGCTGGCTGAACACAGCAGGCCAAGCAGCATCAGAGCTGTGTTCATCCAGCTTCACACCGTGTTATCTCAGATTCTCCAGCACCAGCAGTTCCTACTATCTCTGTAACACCTGTTTCAACTGCCTCTGACCAATTGATTGGGCCCTGTGGGCTTCCCTATTAAGATCTCTCTGGTTTTGTCATTTTCTTTTGTGGACCTGTTGTGTTCCACATGTAGGAACACAGTTCCCTTTAATTGGCAATGTTCTTCAGTTGTATAAAAAAGAGCAGCACAGAGCATATGCAATTTACCAAGCTGCTTCTCTGTCTATGTGCTGTAATGTGTGGCCTGTTGGGAACTGGGCTTCTTGCTGGATCCTGAAATAAGCTAAGTTCATGTTTTCTAATAGGTTTCTGTCTATATTCTTGATCTCTATGAGTTTCACTTCATATGTAGGAAGCTCCTCAAAAACAATTTACAACACGAACTATTTTCCGTTACCACGTTATACAAATGCTTAAGTGGATAGTCAAAAAACAGAGTATTAAACTTTGGCACCATACTTCATTTTCTAAAATGATTGGAGGTGAATCGAAAAGCTGCTTTGGTCTGGAGTTCCCACCAGAGCATGTTCTGGGAATAATGACAAAACTACCCACCAATGAAGATAATGCATGTTTTGTACAGCATTTAGTTAGCTCTTGGTGACTTAATCCAGTATAAACTCCATGAGGACATTCATTATGAGGACAGTATAAAAGTATGCCAGACAACTTCAGACTGACAGGTACTTTTTAGGTTTTTGCATTGTTTGTTCGTATCTCCATGTCAACAATTATATTGACTAGAATCTTTCTTGACAAGTGTTTTGCAAGAAACATTTGAGGCTACTTCCTTATTACTTCTGCGCCATGGAGCCCGTGATACAGATCAAGTTTTTGATATGCAATGCAGCCACACATTTAAAATTATTTGCTGCAGCTAGAGGGATGTTTCACAGTTTTTGTTGTTCCAAATAAAATGAACTTTTGTTCCAATGTTTGGATCTACTTTCGCTCACTTCGGTTCACCTCCTTCCCTACCCCTGTGCTTCTGATCTTGACTTTCTGGCAGTCCCAGTTTTTGACCCTTTCCTCCTGTTGGATGCTGATTTCCCAGCTCCCTTGTGTCATCATTCAGTTAACAGTTAAAAATCTCATCAATTGTCATTGTTATGTTGCGGCCCAAATCTGGACGGGGCAATAATACTGACTGCAAAGTTGTTAAAGATAGGACCATACGTCCTATACAGTCTCTCAGTAAGATGAATGGCAGTTACCACTATGGAAGAACCTACTTAACCTTCCAGTGCAATTTTCTGTAGTAGCATTTTGTAGGTCAAGCTTCTTTTGTGGGAGCACCCACCACGTCAGGAGCAATTCATTTGTTGTTTTCTAGCTGTTGAAGAAGTTTGAGACCAGAATTATTTACCTCTTGCAAAGTGTGTACACTGGGATGAGGGAAGGAGTCCTTTTTATATGTTAATTGGGAGACATGGAACACCCTGTCAGGCTGCTCTGTATTGTATGTCTACAAAATGTGTGAAAATTTATCTATGAAGCACTGAACACTCAGGTTTTCAGAGCTTACATTCAATGTGGTCTTGAACCCTCTTGAACCCAATAAGCTGGAAAATAGAGGGCCCATTGGAACTGAGTGGAGAAGGCTGTCAAAAGACAGTGAAAGAATGGTCAAGTCATTCAATACAATATGTTTGGAGTACAATCGGATACAGTAGGGCACTGGGTAAAGGCCAAGAGCATCAGTCTAGCTATGTTGGTCATGTAATAAATCTTCAAATCATTACTCTTCAGATTATTATCCAATTCTCTTCTCAAGGTTTCAGTTGAGTCTGGCTCCAATTCATTCTCAGGCGATGCATAGTAGATCCCGTAAACAGTATTGGAAGGTTTTTCCTGATGTAACTATTGTTTCTTTAGCCACCAACTTAAATTGATGTCCATTTATTCTTGACCCTACCACCAACTGTTTCTCCCTTTCTACTCTGTCCACAGCCCACGTGAGTTTGACTACTTGTATCGCATCTTCTGTCAAGCATTTCTAGGAAGAACAGCTTGTCCAATCCACTCACTGAAGCTTCTCATTCCTGGAATCAATCTTGGAAATTTATTCCACAGACTCTTTAATGCTGGAAAATTCTTCCTAATGTTTGATGCCTGGAATTGGATACAATTCTCCAATTGAAGTCGAACCAAGTCTCTTAAAAGGTTCATCAGAACTTCTTTGCTTTTGTACTCTGTGACCATATTTATTAACGACATGAACCTATTTGCCTTATTAAACACTTTACTAACTTGCCCTACCATCTTGAATGATTTATGTACATATAATCCAAAATCCCTCTACTCCTTGATAGCCTTTAGAGTAACACCCTTTAGCTTATGTTGCAAATTCTTGTCCTTGTAACCCCAGAAAAGTATCACTTGACACTTGTTTGCATTAAACATTGTCTTCCACCTGTTAGCCCATCGCATCATCCTGACTGTGGTCTTCTGGAGTTACCATTATCCTTCCCAAAAGTTCACAACACTCCCATGTTCTGAGGATGATCACTACTGTTTGGTTTAGAAAGCTAGATTGTACATTTCCAAAGGATATCTCAAAAGTTACCTGCAGAGCACAGAATGCTCAAGTTTTTAGAGCTCATATTCAGAATGCTCTTGAATCCAATAGGCTGGCAGGAGAAGACTTCATTCGAGACTGAGGGAAGAAAGCTGTCGAAAGGCAGTGAAGGAAGTGGTCAAGCCATTCAATGTTAACTGCACATTCCCATATCACCTGATGGGAAAGAGATGGGCTGAGATGGAACATTGGATTTTCAATGTGGTGGATATTACCTTCAATGGAGAATAAAATATGTAGGTTTGAAAACTGCCTTGCTCCCAGATCTTTAACAGATTTCCGACTGGCAGCTTCAATTAAAATAATCTACAGCTGCTCAATTCCACATGAAAATTTGTTAAATCAACAATGTAACACATTACACATTGATAAGTATAATGTGACTGAGAAAAGCTCTAGTTACAAACATAAGTTCAGATTTTCACCAAAGTTTTTGTTGCACTAAAGTTAACATTTATTCAGATATTGCTTTTGGCAAGTCCTCAGAAGTGGTTTTCTTGGTTTAAGGAGAACCTGGGTGTGTTGAGACATGCAGAGAGGTGTTTGGAGATAGTGGCATATTTGCAATGGGTACAAGATATTTCATTTTATTGGAAATCTATACTGAGGCACCCATTTAAGACAAAAATGATGAATTTCTTTTCTGAGAAGGTCATCAGTGTTTGGCATTCTTTACCATTAGAGAGGAATGGAGGTTAATTCATGGCAGACACTGAAGATACAAAACAAGCACAGAAAATGCTAGAGAAACTCAGCAGATCTGGAGCATCTTTGGAGATAGAGACAGGTTTAAGAACTAAAAGGTCCTGAAAAATCCCTTTTTTGATTTACAGATTTTGATCTCGAAGGGAGATGAAGTCAATGGACAACAGGCAAAAAGTGGAATTAAGGGGACAGTCAAATCAACTATTGTATTCTTGGTTTGAGGGGCTGAATGGCTTAGCCTTATTTCTTACATTCTTACGTAAGAGAAAAATTGTAGAAGGGACTGTTTAGATGGTGAACAAATGTGACTGTTAAAGAAGGATCATGTGTGGCACAGGCCTCTGCATTCTGTTCTTCAAGCCCTTGAGTACTTCCCTCTTTTGCAGTGTGCTTAAAGGGACTTGTTTATAAGAAGGCCCCAGAAGTATGAGTAAAAATCCTAATAGTGAGCTTTATGAAGAGTTTGGTGGCAAAATGAATCCTCATATTGAAGCTGAGAGGTGCCTTGAAAAATCTATGGCTACAGAGACTCTTCGACTTCTGGAATGTGCTTTCAAACTGAGAAAGCCCACGCATGATGGATGGCCTTAAAATGTAGGCTTATGCCAGCTTCTTTTCTCATTCAGCCCATGGGATGTGAGCATCATTGATGAGGCCAGTTTTTATGGCCTGTTAGGAACTCCATATGAGAAGGTTACAGTGAGCTTCCTTTTAAAGCTGCTGCAATCCATGTGGACTAGGCCAACCCACTGAGCTGTTAGGAAGGGTGTTTCAGGATTTTGACCTATTGGCAATGAAGGAAATTACAATATTGTTCCAAATCATCACGATGGGTCACCGGAGACGTCCTTGTAGGATAGAATCATAGAATCCCTACCATGTGGGAGCAGGTCATTTTGGCCCATTGAGTCCGCACCAACCATCCAAAGAATATCTTACCCAGACCCATCGCCCAACCCTACTCCTGTAATCCTGCATTTCCACAGCAAATCAACCTAGCCTGCACATCCCTGGACATGATGGGCAATTTAGAATTGTCAATCCTGACCTACCCATCTTTGGAAACCAGTGTGCCCGGAGGAAACCCATGCAGACACAAGGGAGAATGTGCAAACTCTACACACGGTCGCTCAGGAGTAGAATTGAACCTGAGTCCCTGGCGCTGTGACGGAGCAGTGCTCACCATTGAGCCAATGAGGCACCTGTTGTAGGTGATGATGCTCCCATGAATCTACAACTAGGCAGTATAGGTGTGGATTTGGAAAGTGCTTTCATCAAAGGAGCTTAGCTGAGTTGTTTCATTGCATCTTGTGGCATAAGCTGTTGCCACTGACTGTGTTGGAGATATTGAATGTTGAAGGTGGTGGAAGAGGTGGCAGTTAAGCAGGTTGCTTTGCCTTGAATGATAGTGTGCGATGTTGACCCTACAATCAGCCAAGCAAGTGAACAGCATTTTGTTTGCCAATTATTTACCAAAATTCACTGGACTCTGAGGTGGTTCCTGCAGATTGGAAAACAGCCAATGTGACACCACTGTTTAAAAAAGGAAATAGTCAAAAAGCAGATAACTATAGGCCAGTTCGCTTAACTTCGGTAGTGGGGAAAATGCTTGAATCTATCAATAAGGAAGAAATAGCAAGACATCTGGATATAAATTGTTCCAACCGGAACACCCAGAATGGGCTCATGAAGGGTAGGTCATGTTTAACCAATTTAGTGGAATTCTTTGAGGACATTACTTGCATGGTGGGCAATAGGGAACCTGTGGATGTGGTGTATATGTATTTCCAGAAGGCATTTGACAAGGTGCCACACCAAAAGCTGCTACATAAGATAAAGTTCCACGGTATTTCAGGTAATGTATTGGCATGGATAGAGGATTGGGTGACCAGTAGACAGCAAAGAGTAGAGGTAAATAGGTGTTTTTCTAGTTGGCAGTCTGTGGCTAATGGTGTGCCTTGGGGATCAGTGTTGGGACTGCAATTGTTTACAATTTACATAGATGATTTGGAGTTGAGGACTAAGTGTGGTGTGTCAAGATTTGCAGATGACACTAAGGTGAGTGGTAGAGCAAAGTGTGCAGAAGACATTGAAAGTCTGCAGAGGGATATAGATAGTCAAGTGGGCAAAGGCCTGGCAGATGGAGTACAATGCTGATAAGTGTGAGGTCATCCATTCTGGGAGGAATAACAGCAAAATGGTCTATGTTTTACATGGTAAAAAATTGTGCAGTGGGACTTGGGTGTCCTTGTGCATGAATCGCTAAAAGTAGGATTGCAGTGCATCAGGTAATTAAAAAGGCAAATGGAATTTTGTCTGCCATTGCTAGAGGGATGGATTTTAAAAACAGGGAGGCTATGCTGCAGCTGTATAGAGTCCTGATGAGGCCACACTTGGAGTACTGTGTGCAGTTTTGGTCTCCTTACTTGAGAAGAGATATACTAGCACTGGAGGGGGTGCAGAGAAGATTGAGTCAGTTGATTCCAGAGTTGATAGGGTTGGATTGTGAGAAGAGTCTGAGTAGACTGGGATTATACTCATTTGAATTCAGAAGAATGAGGGGAGATCTTACAGAAACATATAAGATTATGAAGGGAATAGATAAGGTGGAGGCAGGGAGGTCGTTTCCACCAGCAGGTGAAACTAGGTCTAGAGGGCATCGCCTCAAAATAAAGGGAAGCAGATGTAGGACTGAGGTCAGAAGGAACTTCTTCATCCAAAGGGTTGTGAATCTGTGGAATTCTCTGCCTAGTGAAGCGGTTGAAGCTACCTTGCTGAATGTTTTTAAGGCAGGGCTAGATAAATTTTTGAACAGTAAAGGAATTAAGGGTCATGGTGAGTGAGCGGCTAAGTGGAGCTGAGTCTCAAAAAGATCAGCCATGATCTTATTAAATGGTAGGGCAGGCTCGAGGGGCCAGATGGCCTACTCCTGCTCCTAGTTCTTATGTTCTCATATTCTTATGTCACACTCTTAAATTGTTCCCTGCAGAAGGTGAACAAGTTTAGGAGAATCTGCGTAATTCTGAGCTTTTTACTTGCTTTTGAAATGAAAATAAAATTATTTGTTTGGCCTGGTTCTATTTCTCTTCATGATAATCCACTGGATGCTGGTAGTGGAGGGATTCAACATCGATATTAACATCAAGGGGTAATAATTAGATTCTCTGTTGGTAGAGATGTACATTGCTTGGTGTGAATGTTACTCGCCCTTATCAACCTAAGTTTTTGCCGTAATGAAGGGCCATTTGTATTCTGCGCTGCTGGTAATGAGAAATGAGCCGGGCATCAATAAAGTGACATCCTATCTTATTGGCACTGGTGCCAGGATTAATGAAGGGAGCATGCTTTTCACATGGTGCCATTTACCACTCCTTGTACTTTGGAGAATCCTGCGACTCAGTACAATTACAGTGCTCTATCATTCTAATTGTAACCACTGCGTGGTTATCAGATATAACTCTATAAAACTTTGGTTAGACCGCACTTGGAATACTGCGTCCAGTTCTGGGCGCCCTATTATAGGAAAGATGGGGATGCTTTGGAGAGGGTTCAGAGGAGGTTTACCAGGATGCTGCCTGGACTGGAGGGCTTATCTTATGAAGAGAGGTTGACTGAGCTCGGTCTCTTTTCATTGGAGAAAAGGAGGAGGAGAGGGGACCTAATTGAGGTATACAAGATAATGAGAGGCATAGATAGAGTTGATAGCCAGAGACTATTTCCCAGGGCAGAAATGGCTAGCACGAGGGGTCATAGTTTTAAGCTGTTGGTGGAAAGTATCGAGGGGATGTCAGAGGCAGGTTCTTTACGCAGAGAGTTGTGAGAGCATGGAATGCGTTGCCAGCAGCAGTTGTGGAAGCAAGGTCATTGGGGTCATTTAAGAGACTGCTGGACATGTATATGGTCACAGAAATTTGAGGGTGCATACATGAGGATCAATGGTCGGCACAACATTGTGGGCTGAAGGGCCTGTTCTGTGCTGTACTGTTCTATGTTCTATGTTCTATGTTCTAACTCCTGTGGTGCATCTTTATTCTGTTCACTCTGAAGATGCAAAGGCATTCCCAATAAGAAATCCACCTGTGGCCGTATGTGAATTCAAGAAAGAGTTGGAAGATACAGAAAGTACAAAGACAGAACATAAAGCAGTCGTCAGCAGTGGAAAAAAAGTAAATTATCGTATAAGCCCTTTAAACTTGGTTTTATTTTCCTTTATAATTCCAATAGGCTGTGCTAAATCCTTGTTTTACTCCAACACCAGAAGAAGTGATTTTGGAAAATACGGGAATGAAATGTGGCTGGAATTTTGTGACTGCATTTTCCCTCTCTTTGTCTGCCTCAGTACCGTCTCAAAATTGGGTGGGATAACGAACAAAAACTAACAAAAACAGAAATTGCCGGAGAAATTCAGCAGATCTGGCAACATCTGTGGGGAAAAAAAGAGTTAATGTTTCGAATCCGGTGATCCTTCATCTGAACATAAACTAATATTTGGAGGTTTAAATTAATCGATATAATACAAAAATGCACTGGGGTCAGTATCTGTTAACAAGGCTGTTAGGTTAATATTATTTTTAAAAATCTGCTTAATAGACTTTATAAGCTGAACAAATGCTTTAAAAAAATGTGCCTTTGTTCGCATAGGCTTGAATTTTCTACCTACCTCAGAGATTGAGCAAAGAAAGAAAATGCAGTGTGCTGTGATCATTGCTTTCTTTTGAATGTTAAAATTCTAACCTCTGCAGGTCTATCTGCAGGGACCAGAGCAGAGTTCAATGAGAGAACCCTACTTGGATTACTCGAGAAATGCATACATGGCCAGGGCATTGTAGATATTCTCTAACAGTGTATTGACAGATGAGGGAAATGGTCCAGAACTCTAGGCTACAAGCTGTAGCTGCCCAAACTTGCACTGATTGAAGTTGAGAGTCACATTCAGAACTGGGAAGGTTCACTTGCAGTTTTACTGTTAGAATCAAAAGTCATTTTATTGAGGATCAAACTTTAATGTCATTAAAATCAGTATGCATTAAATACTTCACCAATCCATTTATTCACAACAGCAGCCTGTTTCCAAGCCTAACTTCGAATGAAAGAAGAGAAAAATAATTGACAAATAGATTAATTTTTTTGTTATTCTTTCCATGGCAACAGGAAGGAAGGCTCAAACAGACTGGGTTTTGTTTTGTGTTAACTGCAACACAGTAGCCCTAGTCCACAATGGTTCATTGTACCTGACATGTGAGTGGTGGTTTTTTTTTCATCTATAGTTTAAAATTAATTATTGGAAGGAATTTTCAAATCAAATTTTTTCGGAGCAGAAAGGGAACAAGAGAAAGAGCAGAAGTAGGTGGCATTCCTATAGCTCCCACTTTCAAAGCGTAGAGCATTTGAGACAGCCTGGCAAAGCAGCATGGGTTCGTACATCCTAGCAACAAGCATAGAGAAACACTGAAACACTATGGTGAGGTACTTACCATGCCTACTCTTTAAATAATCGGTTAGCAAGAATGTAAAACTTTGACTGGACTGCCTCCATAGGGTACAGCAAGCAGACATGATGGAAAGGTTAGCTCTTGAGTTTCCAATTTTTCAATTCCCAAATAGACTGGTAAGAAACTGGAAAGGGGCATCTCGTGGAATGAGCCCTCTCACATTGGTTTAGATTTGAGTAATATTGTTAATCTTATTTATTCTCTATGATCTGTCCAGTTACAAGGAAGCCATATAGGGGATGAAGGTCCAGTGGGTGAGGCCATAAAACCAGTCCCATGCCATGAATAATGCACTCCATTGATACACGGTTCTGCACAGGATTTAAATATGGCAGAACAAGTGTAAAATTACTGGCCCTCAAGCCCCACCCCATCTCCTACCTACTAATCTCATCCTGCCCCCTTGACCTGTCTGTCCTCTCTGGATTGACCTATCTCCTCCCTACCTCCCCATCTACATTCCCTTTTACTGGCTCCATCCCTGCCTCCTTGACTGGTCTGTCTCCTCTCCACTTATTGTCTGCTCTATCCATCTTCTATCTGCCTCCCCCTCTCTCCCTACTTATTTCAGAAACCCCTTTCCCTCCCCCATTTCTGAAGAAGGGTCGAGGCCTGAAACATCAGCTTTCCTGCTCCTATGATGCTGCTTGGCCTGCTGTGTTCATCCAGCTTCACACCGTGTTATCTCAGATTCTCCGCATTGGCAATTCCTACTATCTAATTAATTGCTCATCTGCTTTGCCTTTGTCATTAAGACTGATTTGAGTCTTGTTCAAGTGCAGAGGCATTGAATGGGTTAAAATTAGGTAATGACTGTGAATGTGAGTGCTGGAATTTGTTTTGTACAAGGGAATTGAATTTCATTGTTTTGGAAAAACCAATGGAATTATAGAAATATGATGCTGAACACACTTGGAAAAGTCTCATTGTAACAATGGATTAATATATTCAGTCACCAAAAATGAATAGCTCCAAAATTAGTATAGACAATTTGATCAATGACATTGCAGAATTAAGTCAGCCATCTTGTTTACCAGTCACTTACTTCTCTAATAGTAAACAATGAGAAAAATGTGCCACTCTTTATGTTGGAAAGAGAAAGGTGGAGAGTGAATTTTATTAAAGGCTTTGATAAGTTAGGTATGAAACTGGTGAAATGGTACTTTAAAGTTAAGCCACTTGTACAAGACAAGGGATCAAATTATAAACTGGACCGAGGGCTCATATTAGGAAGCATGTTTTACACAAGAAATAATCGACAACTGCAGTATACACATTGGCAAATATCTTTATATCTATTCAAGAGCTGGCTGGATGCTATAACGAAGGGTGTCAAGCTGGATGAACACAGCAGGCCAAGCAGCATCAGAGGAGCAGGAAGGCTGACGTTTTGGGCCTAGACCCTTCTTCAGAAGAGGTGGAGGGGAAAGGAGTTCTGAAATAAATATGGAGAGAGGGGGAGGTGGATAGAAGATGGATAGAGGAGAAGACAGGTGGAGAGGAGACAGACAGGTCAAAGAGGCCGGGATGGAGCCAGTAAAGGTGAGTGTAAGTGGGGAGGTAGGGAGGAGATAGGTCAGTCCAGGGAGGACGGGCAGGTCAAGGGGGTGGGATGAGGTTAGTAGGTAGGAGATGGGGTGGGGCTGGAGGTGGGAGGAGGGGACAAGTGGGAGGAAGGACAGGTTAAGGAGGTGGGGATGAGCTGGGCTGGTTTTAAGATTCGGTAGGGTGAAGGGAGATTTTGAAGCTCGTGAAGTCCACATTAATACTATTGGGCTGCAGGTTCCCAAGTGGAATATGAGTTGCTGTTCATGCAGACTTCGGGTGGCATCATTGTGGCACTGCAGGAGGCCCAGGATGAACATGTCGTCTGAGGAATGGGAGGGGAAGTTAAAATAGTTCGCAATGGGCAGGTGCAGTTGTTTATTGCGAACCAAGTGTAGGTGTTCTGCAAAGTGGTCCCCAAGCCTCCGCTTGGTTTCCCCAATGTAGAGGAAGCCATACCGGGTACAATGGATACAGCATACCACATTAGCAGATGTGCAGGTGAACATCTGCTTAATATGGAAAGTCATCTTGGGGCCTGGGATGGGGGTGAGGGGGCAACTGTACTGGCAGGCGTGGCACTTCTTGCAGTTGCAGGGAAAAGTGCCAGGTGTGGTGGGGTTGGAGGGGAGTGTGGAGCGGACAAGGGAGTCCCAGAGAGAGTGGCCCCTCCGGAAAGCAGATAAGGGTGGGGAGAGAAAAATGTCTTTGGTGGTGAGGTTGGATTGCAGATGGTGGAAGTGTCGGAGGATGATGTGTTGGATTTGGAGGTTGGTGGGGTGGTACATGAGGACGAGGGGAATTCTGTTTTGGTTGTTATTGCAGGGACGGGGTGTGAGGGATGTGCGGGAGACACTGTTGAGGGCATTCTCGACTATTGAAGGGGGGAAATTGCAGTCCTTGAAAAGCGAGGACATCTAGGATGTACGGGAGTGGCATGCCACATCCTGGGAGCAGATGCAGCGGAGGAGAAGTAATTAGGAATAGGGGATGGCATTTTTGCAGGAAGGTGGGTGGGAGGAGGTGTATTCCAGGTAGCTGTGGGAGTCGGTGGGCTTGAAGTGGATATTATTTTCTAAGTGGTTGCCAGAGACGGAGACAGAGAGGTCCAGGAAAGAGAGAGAGGTATTAGAGATGGTCCAGATGGACTTAACGTTGGGTTGGAAGGTGTTGGTGAAGTGGATGAACTCTTCGACCTCCTCATGGGAGCATGAGGCAGCGCCGATACAGTCATCAATGTAATGGAGGAAGAGGCGGGGTTTAGGGCCAATGTAGGCACGGAACAGGGATTGTTCCACGTAACCTAACCCTAACCCTCTTGCTGTGTTCATCCAGCTCTACGCCTTGATATCTCTGATTCTCTAGCATCTGCAGTACCTATTATCTCTGCTATAATAGAGGGGATGGGATTCATGTTCAACACGGATGAACTAAGATGCATTTGATTGACTTTCCTTGCATTCATTATTTTGTGATTTCTTTGTGTACATAAAATCGATGCTAGGGGTTCTTCCCTAAGAACCTTCCTCATGTAGGAAAACTGCGACTGCATCTTCATCTGCTCCTGACGTCAGTCCTCTGCGATGCATTGTCCAAAGCAATTACACAAGACTAGTGACGTGGTGAAATCAGGGCATAAATATTTCATGTTTCAAAATCGATTATACAATGATATTCCAGCTTTTGTGCCACCTATTATTCCTACCTGTGACCTACATTCTTGTTCTGACAATATCTTGATTTAAAATTCTTATCCTTGTGCTCAAATCCCTCTGTAGATTTGGAGGATAAGTATAATCAACCTTTAAAAGGATAATCATCTTCCTGCTACAAGATCTCATCAATGTCACTTTGCATTGTTAAACAGATAGGAGGATGTCCATGTGAGCCATCTAATTCCAGGCTTCATTCCACCTTTATATGTTTAGCTGAAGTGTATTTTTGTGCCTGACTCTATCCTTGCTGTACTTTGATACAATACCACTGCCCTAAAAAAGAGATTAAGAAAAGTACATTTAAGAAGCATCCCTGCTTTTTTTTAAAGATGGCAAAGTGTAGAGCTCGATGAACACAGCAGGCCAAGCGGCATCAGAGGAGCAGGAAAGAATTTTCTGAAGAAGGGTCTCAACCCGAAATGTCAGCCTTCCTGCTCCTCTGAGGCTGCTTGGCCGGCTGTGTTCATCCAGCTCTCCACCTTGCTATCTCAGATTCTTCAGCATCGGCAATTCCCACCATCCCTGCTTCTTTTAAAACACTTTTAGAAATCTTATTTGTCTTTTTTTAAAAATGGATCCAAGCAATAACTTTGCAATAGTCTATAACTCTGCAAGTATTCTAAATATTTTTGTGCTGGAAGATTGTTTTCAAAGATCCTGAACCAATTTCTTCACCGTTAAAAGTCGTTTGAAAATGTATGGATACTTTTGACTCCATTAAAGACATGCTTTTGTAAAGCACCTTTCATGGCCTCAGGATGTTCTTTTTGAAGTGCAGTTTCAGTTGTAATGTTGGAAAAAATATACTTAAACAAAAATAAGCATCCTCCATATCCGTTCTATAAGGACTGTGACAGCAGGACATTTACGTGAAAGACAAGATCATTTTCTAATCACTTTAACCGAAGTACACACATTTAATTGTTAAATGTTGGAGTTAGGGATCTTTCTTATTACCTGTCAATCACAGCTCAAACAATGGAAATTAATGAATCTTTGCTGGTTGATGGCTTTTGTCACTTATGAGAACAGCTTCTTTGCATATTAAGTAAGCTTTTAGAATGGTATCTATTTAAGTCCTATTAATAATATTTATTAAAAAAAGGATTAAATAAGTCATGGGAACATAAACCAATTAACAAGTTAGTGGCACTCTTAAGGAAAATAAAGCAAGAATAGAAACTGAAAATACAATAAAAAGTAGACAGCATGGATTCCAAAAGGTCACGTTTGACCAGCCTTGTTTAAATCTTTGAACAAACAACAGAAAAAGTGACTCATAGAAGTTTACAGCACAGGAGGCCAATTGGTCCATCGTAGGCATGCTGGTCAATAAAGATCTGACTGCAGTAATTACATTTCCCAGCTCTTGGCCCTTAGCCTTGGAGGCTATGGCAATACAAGTGAATGTTTAAATACTACTTAAATGTTGTATGAGTTTCTGACTCAACCATCCTTTCAGGCAGTAAGTTCCAGACTCCCAACACCTGACGAGTAAAAAAAAATCTCTTCAGCTCTCCTCTTAGCCTCCGACCTCTTAGCTTAAACTTATGCCTCTCGTTATGACCCATCGACTAATGGAAAAAGTGCCTTCCTATCCACCCTATCAAGGCCCTTCATATTATTAGCACTTTTAAGAGGTCTCCTTCACTGTTCTAACAAAAACAGCACCAGCGTATCCAATCTTTCCTTATAGCTCAGATCCACTAGCCCAGACAGCATCCTGAAAAATCTCCTCTGAACCCTCTTGAGTGCAATTAAATCCTTCCTATAATTTAATGACCAGAACTGCATGACCATTTGTGGCCTACTTCCATTATAAGTTTTTTGCTCATGTTTTCTATGTCTCAGCTGATAAAGGCAAGTACGCCAGGAGCCTTCTTAATCACTTTCTCTCCCTTAAGGAATGAAGTGGGGCCAATAATTCACCTGGAGGGGACATGTGATATCCAGTGCCATGTAATGGAGAACACAAATATCCACTGCAAAGACCTGAGGGGGTTTACAAGAGGGAATTTGTATGGCACATTCCAGCCGGTCGGTGCAATGGATTTAATGCCGTCTGAGCTGGTGATGTCCCATCGGTTGTGAAACTGATACGTTGTACAGCCTTGGTGAAGTGAGCGCTGGTCATCTTGCAGGCTCACTGGTGTGTAATGGTTTGCAAAGAGCCACAGAAATCCATTTATATGAGTGGGCACAGGTATCTGTGAGCTGTAGTTCTCCTTTGACACTGATTGTCAGTCATCTGTGGGTCTCTCACCTCTGCCTGCAGATCCTGTCTTGAGGTACTAATCCCTCAGCCTTTGAGTTCATTGTCTCTAGTCTCAGGCTTCCTACTGCTCTGCTGATCTTGCTGCTTTTTATTCTCACCAATCATGATATCTGAAAGTACGGCATTCATTTCTAGCACGGCTTTCCTGGGAGTCAGTTAGAGTACAAAATGTTGTGCTCAATGCTCTGGTGCTAACATGATGCCAGGTATTGCCCAAAAGGGTGATGATACCCCACACTAGTAATGTTCTAAATGGGAATCACTCACTGGCCTGTGATTGGTAATTGTAACTCTGACTTCTAAGGTTCAGCCCTTTAACCTTTGAAAAGCACAAAGATATTCCCTTTTAAACTTCACTTGTCTTTAATGAATTGCCCCCCTAAAGGTCCTCAGCTCCCTGCAGCTCAAGTCACACAGAGGACTGTCAAATAGCAGCCACCCTCAGGAAGATTTAAAATGTTACCAGGATTAGGTTTTTATCAACCTGTCAACAGATTTAAATGGACTGTTCAGGAATCCAGGGGACTTGAGGGGCTCACACCTGAGAAAAGTGAAATCCAGAAGTAGGCCATACATCCTGCTACTCAATGACCCTGCCATTTTGCTTAACCACCTTCTTGTTTCTAGTGCTAATTGCAGGATACAGTCATGCAAATCACTAAAAATGAGTGAAGCAGATTGATAATGTCATCAAGGAATTAAACAAAACCCTGGAGCATTCATTTCCAGAAGGATAGATCTTAAAAACAAAGAAGTTAGATTAAACTTAACTTGACTATATTTGGAGTACTGTGAACAGACCTGCATCCGTGTTGTGAAAAAGAAATAGATGCACGAAAATGATGGAAAATGGTTACAAAATTGATAGCAGAACCAAGAGTTTAAACAAAAGGTTAAAGCTACCAAGGAGGCTTGAACAGTCTGGCATCTATGAGCAGAATTTTAGCATTCCCTGCCAACTCTTCAGAGAGCATCACCTAAAAAAACCTTGCAGTATATATTTCAAGAAAAGAGAAGACGGAGAGTCAACCTGATAGCATCTTTAAGATTATAAATGCATTTGTTAGCCTTTGTGTAGGGAAGCTGTCTCGAATTGTTGGAGTGACCAGAACTATGGTTCATACAGACAAAATAATGATTATTAAACCCAATGGGAATTAAGGAGAAAATTACTTACCTAGAGAATGGTTAGAATGTGGAACTTCTTTAACTACAAAAAACAGTATTTAAAGTGACCAACATACTTGTATTTCATTCAGTGATTGGGTTGTGTTTTGTTGTGTTGCTGGATTGTATTTGCATTGAGGTTTTACTATGTTAACTCCAGTTAAATTGACACATGGGCATGTTTCAGGATTAAAGTTCTTTTTGCTTGGTTGGTTTGAAGTGAAGATTGGTTTGGTGTTCAAGTTAATGTAAAATGTTAAGTTAATGTTGGATTATTCTGAGAGTTGATTTAATGTTAGGACAGTACTGCCTTGAAACGTGAATGCAGCTTGAAATGTGGTTGCACAGGCATGGAACACCGAAGGGCTTGTTCCTATGCTCTATTGTTCTTTGTTCTTCTTTTTTCATTGAATTCAATAATAAATTGCATTTGCTGACCAATGAATATCTTGATTTGCAATAGTCAAACCTTTGATTTGTGTCATTATTTTTGACAGAAGTTGAATCAGACAATAATTTTTTAACAGGGGGAAGAGAACACATTTTTTGAGAGCATGGTAGATATTTTCCAGCCAGCCCTTTCAGAGATGTTATTGCACAGCTTTGCAGCAGGTGGGACTTAAAACCTGGCCTCCTGGCTTGGAAGTAGGTACACTTCCACTGCACCACAAGAGCCCTTGTTGAGTATATGATGTAAAATATATAGTAGCTCTCCTTTACATTTATGTCAATTTGAATTATATATTTAATAAAAGCAAAGAAGAATTTAACATATGAAAATATGTCAGGAAGCATACATTCTGCAGCTGAGTTGCAGAACAAATCATTTTTTCAATGTCTTTAAATGCTTACAACCTGATTGTAAGTTATGAATAATCTGAAATGAATTATACCTGATAAAACCCTTCCTCTATGTATGTGTCAGGTGTGAAAGAAAAACAGTTGTTCATGAGAAATATGATTATATTTCAAAATGTAAGCAATAATTCAGAGATTCATGTGAATATTTCATTACCTGGCATATAGACATATAAATAACATAACATGCAATTAGACTTATAGTAGAACAAAAACATTTGCTTGTTTTGAAAAAAAACTCATATATGTTTCTCTTTTTCTCTATCAACAGCAAGCAAGAGTTTGAATGCTGATCACCTTTTGCTCCAAAGCACAAGACATGAAACAAAGACTCTGAGACTCTTCTACTTAAATATTAATTTTATATAGACTTTACCTGGTCTTCCATTGACTAAGCTTTTGCATAAAATTAAACTATAGCTCAAGGATTCTCCTGCAGCACAGTCTGTTATTGACGTTGGTAACATCACAAGTGAAACTTGCATGACTTTTTCACCAAAACATGGAACAGAGTTCGCTCCAGCGATGGACAACATTCTTCAACTCGAGACAGATCAGCCTCTGCTTGCTGTATCACTCCTTGCATGACTTCCTCTTGTCACTTCATCCCTGACCACCCATGCTACTCACACATCCTGACAAGTACTGATGATATCGATTTTGAAAAGAACTTTTCTGGATTAAAACCTTTACTATGTGAAGCAACTCCATTTTTTTCTGCTCTCAATGAGGGCTGGCCATCGGATGTTGACCAAACTACAGGGGACAGCCCTCACTACCTACCAAATAAAAAAAACAAAGAAAGGAAAGATTTCTGTATTGGTGTTAACAAATCTGAGATAAATAACCTTTGTGGTCCAATGGACTTATTGCACCTTGGAGGTACCAGGACAACCCAATTTGTTTTCAAATAAAGATAAGGCCGACAGTGTTTGTAATCTCTTGTCATATAACATCATGAATGTAAAAGACAGTGTAAAACCATAAAACACCAGCCCGCCACTCGCATAGTGTTGATGCCTGACTGACCTGCAGTATTTACTGCTTATTGCCTTGTTGCACTATTGAACCACAAGATACAGTGCAAAGATACTGCAAAGACATCTTTCTGGTCTTCTTCTGAAGGTACAGAAGCAGAAGCCAGTGATTCTGTATCATCATCAAGATAACAACAAGCAACCAAATGGTCCATCACCAGGATCAACACCAGCTTTTCAAACTTCTGTTCTTTTTTTTAATCAAGAATGTATTGGTACCTCAAGGATATGTTATCAGTTGATGATTCACAAATGTCTGCTCTACTACCAAGTCAATCTGATAAAGTCTTATCTTGCTGCTACACCAGGACAGATGAGATGCAAAGTCCCGCTGCTTGTATTTCACAGGGACCACTCAATATGAGTGGCATCTTTTATTTTTAACCCAGAAAGATCAACCAAACTGAACCATCAGTATAAGTAATAAAACTTCTGCAATCAAGCAAAGGTTTAGAGCTGACTTTTTTCTGTTTGAATAACAGTGCAATAGCCTGTATTTATTATGCATGCAGCTGTTGGTAATTTTTTAGGAGAAAATTAAGTTAAAGCCTAAGACTAAAATTGAACTCTGGAAGGCTGAGGAGGAAGCAAGAAGATGAAGCAAGTGTCCTGATAAACTTCAGTTTGCATTATTGATTCACTAGCACTTAAACTGAAGTCATTTTCTGTTTGTTGCAGGATCTTCTCCACTTTGCTTAGATAATTTGCTTTCTTCTTTGCCTTTTAAAGAAAGAAAGTTAAAAATGCTCCCCTGGGTTTTACGCTTTAACTGCTTAGATTCTAGGCAGCTGGTCCCTTCCTTTGCGTGATGCCTAAGGCCATAGTTGGTAGCATAATACACCCCACGAACATAATAAAGTTTATTCCACCTACTGTAACTGTGCCAGTTTATGACTAGATACTCCCTATTTACTTCAAAACCTAAATAAATCACTTCCAAGAGAGGGTAGAGTCAGTTTTGCTTAGGGGATTCGGTGGGGAAGAATATTTATCTTTAAAGAAATCACAACCTATCAGAAAAATGGTAAGGCTATGCAAGATGGTTAGTGGAAATCTATAGAAGATAAAAACAAGCAAGTTTATATTTGCACTTCTTGAATGATTTAAACTGCTAAAGTAATGTTGTGTTATGTGTTTCATATGAGATTTCACTAGATCTCCAAACAGAGTCACATGAGATGTTATGATCTCAGTTTCCCAAGTATTTTTTTAATTCACACATACTTAAAACAAATTGCTTAATGAAAATACAATACTTTGCTATCAGTAGCTTTTTAGCCATGGGCTACTTCCAGATAGTTAATTTTAAGGAGCTTCCATGGCATCTTTGTAATGAACTTCTGTTAGATGGCCTGGGGTCATAATGGTATTGAAAACCTCCAGGCAACAACTTTAAATATTACTCTGTAATTTGGGGACTGATGCATTAATGTTGAATAACTTTGCAGAAGAGATAACTCTTGGGAAAACTGAGATATAGGTGGCAGGCAGGAAATTACTGGATGTGGTACATGTATGCCAACTGTACTCTCGATCTTTAAAAAATGGATTTAAAGTTTTATGAATCATAGCATACAGCAAGAATTATCGGAACAATTGCGAGTTGCTTACATTTATTAGCAGTGAAGCTACCAGCAGCTAACTTGACCAGGCACTAATTGGAAGGCTAATATCTGGGAAGATAACTTGTATTTATATGATTGGAGTACCATGCTAGTGTGCTGAAATTTTAATTCTCCTTATGATAGGTGAATGAATTTTAAAATATCTAATTACTGCTAAAGTTTGTGCACAATGGATGGAAAACCTGTCAGGTGTGAATTATACCATCAAGTCCGATCACACTGTTTAAGCAGATTCCTGAGAGCGGATTATCCCTGGTAATAAGCCCAGGAAAAACTCATTGAACCTTCCAATTTAGTGACAATCACCATGAGAGAGATAGACATCTAATACAGTGACAAACTCTACAACACACTGACATACTGTAATATAGTGACACTCTCCACAGAATAATGACACTCTTCAATATACTAACTCTTGTTAATTCATTCAAGCTTGATGGTGAAGTAGGAAATCAAAACCAGTTCTTTACTTAATACTAGGTTTATTTACAGAATATGACATTACATACGTCTGCCTCAACCCTAATAAGCATCCAATATCACTGAAGTTTCTCTTCATACTTTGCTTTTTAATTCAACTTGTTTGGGCATGCTATAGTTTGTTGAATCTGGACCTGGACCCTAGACTTTGGACCTTTTAGTCCAGAGGTCAGTATGCTACCACTGTACCACAGCAACCCCTACCCCCCGCCATGTCTCTTTATGCGTATTTAATCAATCAATGCTGTCCACTTGTATATCCTTAACCTTAATAATATAGTTAACATACTATTAGGAACATCTCTCAATATAATGACATTTTATTCACTAAAGTGACACTATCATCAATATCATGACAACTCTTCAATATATTGACACACTGTCTGATATAACACCGTTCATTTCAATATAGTTATATTCCTCAATATAATGGCACACATCAATATAGTGATAGATGTGGCAATACAGGGACTCTCTTCAATCTGTTGGCATATCCTGCAACACAGTGACACTGTCAACAACATAGCAGAATTCTTCAATATAGCGACACCAAAATATTGTGTCAGTCTTCAATACATTAACATCTCTTCATTATAATGATACACTCTTCATTCCAGTAAGATTATTTTCAAGGGAGACTCTCTTTAGTAATCACAATTTAACGTAGTGACACTCTTCAATATAATAATACACTTCAATATCATAATATTCTTTGATATTGTGACACTTTTCAATGTTATGACATTTCAGTGAAGATAGTCAGATTCTCTTCCACATGTTGATGCATTTCTTAATACAGTGACATTAGAATTCCATCCTCCAGACCAGACAGGAATCTCAAGCCCGCACTTGCTACATCCAGATTGAAGGAACTGTTTTCCCAGAATGCCCTGCAATTTAACCTCCTGAGAATTCACCATCCATTCAAGGTCAGCGGCTGGTTCCCAATGCTGCCTGTCCAATCAGATAGCCAGTTGTTCTGCTGCTGAGATAGATCCGGAGGCATCCCCTGAGGTGGGTAGTTTTCAAATTAAAACTGTGGCATCATGCATAACGACCCTTCAGACTGGAGGGTAAACCATTCAGGATGGTTCATTGGAGCTGTAGGGCATCCTTTCCTGTCTGTGGCCCCCTTTTTATAGCATGAAGCCCTTGGATCTGATGGTCTTTGTAACTTTACAGAGAGGCTATATCTTCAAGCTGGAAACTTGCCCTTAATGAATCAGGGTGCCATTCCAATAAGGCTCGCCACCTCTTTCCACAACTGGCTGTGCCTCCAAGCCGTTCATCCCAGGGCTAATAATGTTCCATCGCAGGGCTAGTCTATTGGTGCAAATTCCCATTAACTGACATCTACCCTTGAGAATGATCAGTAATGTTTGTACAGTTATGAGAAAAAATGTGCAAGGAATATAGAATCTATTCACACTATAACTTCTTTGCTTTCAGCAATGTGAGTTTTGCAGCTTATAACAACAGATTTCTTCTAGGTTGAAAGTAATAGTCCATCAGGCCTCTGTTCTAGGAAACCATGCTGAAGTTTGCTGTTAACCAGCTGTACAGATGTCTTTCATTTTTCTGGAGAGATGTGCCTGACCTGAGCTGTGAAATATGAAGGCCAACTCACTTTCTTTCAAACAAAAAAAACCACACCTTATTCTTCATCTAGTTATGAGCAGCAGATTCAAAGACTGGTGTGAAAAGTAGAGTAAAATTTCTTAGCCGGTGCTAATGAAATAACTGTTTTCCAGTGTTCATGAATCAATCCAATAGTTATTGAGAATATAAAATAGGGGCATAGCTGAAAGGCAGTATTCTATTTTGAAAAAAATAAGAGATGGATAGTGTCACAGATCCCTGGATATGGGACAGAATCTCAGGTTGCTCAAAATATGCATAGGGTAGTATGGCAAAGGTATTAGGTGAATCACTCCTGAATGAACAGACATTGCTTCATGTAACTCATCAATGTATGGTAGTAACACTGTTTGGAAGGCAGCTATCTCCCTTCCCATCATATCAATTACATAATTATAGAACACTGGAAGTCTCAAGTACAAATTGGTGTTGAATCTTTCAGGTGGCTGATCACATCTTGGTAATGCTTTGCTTTATAGAAGAAATAATAGCTTTCTTTATGGTTTTATTGAAAACAAGGTTTGAGTTCTTTAGAGATCCTTTACCTACAATTTAAATCTAATGATTATAATTATTATTTGATACAATCAGTGATAGAATGCTGGAAGATAAATTATATGCTGAATCTAAGCTTTATTGTTATGATAACAATTTACTTATTCCTTACTTAACTCGTGGTGTACTTCTAGTATTTGCTAAGTTCCCTCCTTAATAGTTGTCACTTCATCCTTCTCCTTTCAAAGTGGTTTATTTGTACCATTTCCAACTTGCAATATTCGCCAATTAATTATGCAAAACTACTTTTAATTTAAATGCTCTACCAGAATTATGTATTGCAACAAATTGCAAGCCAGCGAATAAACCTGTTCAATCCAGATTACACCAAACAAAATTGCAGCAACAGATTGATAATGATTGTCAGTCTTTCCCTCCAACTGTCATATGGGGAGGAAGGTTTACTAATATTTCAGTAAACCATCCAAATTTTAAATAAGGGGGTATCTTGTCTCCTTTGTAAAGTAGAAGAAACAAAGCCTCCAGAAACTTTCAACTCCACTAATATCTTGTTGTATCACATACCTGTACATCCCTTGTCATGCTCACCTCCTTTCCATTTTGAATTTCAGTTACCCTTGGAGGTTCACCCATACTCCTGAGTATGGGCTTAGGTTTAACAGAATTTTAAAACCTTTATGAAATCCTATCTCCCCAGCAGTGCTGGACCACAGATATCAACCTGTCAGCCAACCTTACACTAAGACCATTCAGAGGTTTGCTTAATGTAAACTCCAACTAGCAGAAAGCCCTGTCATTCTTCAGTTTGTTAGAAATGATTCTAGAGATTCACTTGCAAAAATAAGTTATTTTATTCAAATATGTAGAATTTTAGGTTAAAAACCAATAGGAATTAATTATCACAGGTCAAATTCCAGTTGTTGCTTCATCAAATGCTGCATCCTAGAGGTTACTGTTGGAAAAATTGTTTGAATGCTAACACATTTTTGTTTAATACTCCTTTCTTTGTTATTTTTGAAAAAAACATTAAGTCACTTAAAATAAATTGGCTCTTCCCTTATTTGAATAGTGAAATATGATATGAATACATCAACTTGCATCCATTTATGTCACTGATTCTAATTAATAGGTTATGTTCATACAGCAACCTGACTCTACAGTAAGAATGACATATGAATCCAGGGACAGAATGAAAAGGCTTAAAGATGAGTGCCACTTCCTGCAGTGGTTACTTCCCTTGTGAATTTTGCTGAAACAAGTTTGTAATGAATCTAATTATAGACAGGTATGGGTAATCAGTCATATCAGCCCTGATCCTATTGATGGGCAGAGTGGTCTGTAGGTGCCATATCGCCAACTCCTGCTCCTATTTCTTGCATTCATAGGCAAGTTGTAATATAAAGACAATTCAGTCAAAGATTTTGGGCCATATTTTACTTTTTTTACTGAATAGGTTTTAGTGTGTGCCTGAGAAATCAGACAATAAGGATAACACTACCATTGTAGATGCTTTCTTGATTTTTCATCCATTGATTTACTGGATCAAAACTGGTTGGCTGCATTGCTGTATATATTAATCCCTGCTTAATTTTCCTCCATGCTGCCCCAAATTAATCCTTTATCCCCAAACCAGTGATAGAAAACTTTGTCCTGATACTTCAACAATGATGTAAAATTGCAATTCTGCACTATTAATAGCACAGGGGTAGATGTTTACATAAGTTTTTCTCATCTTTTTTCCCTGAATTCCACACACTGCCCCACCTGCTGCGTGAAAAATCAGCAGTGTTCCAGAGAAATGTCATGAATGATCTCAGTTTTCACTCCATTAAAGTTGTGGATTATCTGGGAATTCTGTGAAAATTGTACCCAGTGTTCTCACTTGTTATGATAGTCACAAGTCTCTGATGGTCAAAAGTCAGGAAGAAAAATATGAACTGAGGAAACTTACACCTTTAACAGACAATCCGGTTTACAAATGCAAAGAATATTTTGGCCTTTAGGGGCGGTTCGTTTGTCAGAACACCCAAAATATTAACCCATCTTGTTCTGTAGATTCACACTCAACATTTTGGCCTCGTCTTTCTCATGTTTGTTGTAAGTTTCTAACAGTTTCTGCTTTTACTGGTGTTGTTAAGTAAAACTACAGTCCTAGTTCCTGTCCGCAGGTCCTCAGAATGTTTAAAACTTGACTGTTAGTTATTCCCATCTGGATGTATGCTTTCCTCATAAAAAGACTGAATATGAGTTCAGCAGATCATGTACACATCATTTGGTTCAGGGCAACCTGGCCTCCTGATAATGTATTTCTAGAACTTATATTTAAGAAAACTGTCTTTGGGAATAGTCTCCCTAGCCGGTGGAGATACATAAAAGAAAGTACCACAGGTTTTGAGAGACATCCGTCATAACTCTAATTGGAGGCTTTGTGATACTTTGTGTTTTCCTTTATTTTCTTGTGGGATGTGGATATCAACATTTGTTTCTTCTCCCAAATTGCCCTTGAGCAGAGTGACTTTCTGCAGTCATTTCAGAAAGCCATTAATTGTTGTCAGTCTGGAATCACATGTAGGCTTGACCAGGTAATTATGGCAAGTTTCCTTCCATTATGGACATGAGACACTAGGGTGGGTTTTTAATAACAATTGGCAATGCGATCATGGTCAACATTAGTGAGACTAATTCAGATCTATGGATTGAAATTCAATTCACCTAGCTTCCTTGATAGGATTTGAACTTTTACTCAGAGAGCATTAACCTAGACCATTGAATTATGAGTCTGGTGACATAGCCAGTGTATCACCACCTCCTCACAACTGTAAGATTCTTCCATGCAAGTGGTTGCAAGGGTAACCTGCTCACCATATATTGCAAGGTAAATTGAGCACAAGCTGAAGTATATTCCCTTCTCACTAATGTATGCAGTGGACCTTGAGTAAGTTACTGTTTCTGTTGCTGGCATTGTAATGGACCCTGAGATATTGAAACAAACATGCTCCCCATTCAACAGATTCTGTGAGAAATCAGACCATTTGGAACTTCAGAGAATGTCACAGGATATTCCCCTCTCACTGGGCTCTGTGAATAATCTTGAATAAATGCCCTGAATATTCCCCATTAAAAACCCTAAGCAAATACAATTCCTGAAAGATGATCTCTGTCTTATCTGAAACTCTGAACGAAAATCCATCTTTACTTTATTTAAAAGAAAATGGTAATAGTATTTGTATAGCCCTGTCATGAAGAATTAATTGTTCGCAATTATTGCAAGTCATTAACTGTTTAATAGTTCGACTTCCTCTTGAAGCGCACTGGTTAAGTTTCATGTAAATTTCCTCAATGTGTTATTTTAAACAGTCATTAATCCCAGTTAATGGCTCCACTAAAATAGCACAGCAAAGGAATTTTGTACAAACATTTTAACCAACGTAGGTGAAACTAAAATTCTCAGGAGGCAAATGGGAAGTAATGTTCTGATTGAACTATTACCCATGGAACACTGCAAAAACATTACGCTCAGCAGGATCTATCAGTGGTCATGATGATAGTGAGGGGATGGCTTTATTTTGGTTTCAATATCATTTGAAGATCAACGTCCGTTTATGAAAGTGTGCTCCTCTACACAATTGAGGTATGTCCTATTGGAACATTTATATTTGACATAAATAAGTGTTTTTCATAGTATTTCTAAATGAGACATAATGCACAAAATGTGTGTGCCATATTCAAAATTATAAGATACAACTTCATGCTACATTTGAAGCAGTGGGCTGTTCTGCTGCATGTGTATGTCAGAGAATGCCTGTGCTTACATTTATGCAAAGGCCTTCCTGTAGTTTGCAACCCAGGACAGGCTTTCAGTTCAAGCAGATTTTTTTCATGTGGGAGCACATTTTATGTTAGAGTAAACCTCATGTGTTATGTGGGATCATATCTTACGGCATATCCTGTCTTTGCCAGTCTGTACCTGTCTGTCACTATATTACTCTATTTGAGTAACTTATCAGTGCTTCCTACAGATACTGTCATTCTTCACTGTAAGAGTACTTTTTATCTTTTAAAGAACCACAAAGTAAATGGTTACTTTGCACTGTTTATTCTAGCCCTAATTCTTTTTTCAAGTTATTTTGCATTTCTACTTTTCTTGGGACTGCATCTCCAGGAAAGATTATATTTGGACTCACTTTTGGGCTTCTGTCAATGCTGCTTTACATCTGTATGCTTGGCAGCATGTATAAGCAATCTGAGTGGTGGGTGATTAATCTTGATATTTCCTTTTCTAGCCTTCTCCTGACTAAATGTTGGTATTGCCATCAGGTCTAAATTTTGAGGTGAATCCTGAGCTGTGTTAGAAATATGCTGCTCCCTAGAACTTACAGACATGTAACTGAAGCCTCCTTTCTAACTGTGTACAGAGTGAGGAAGCACAAGGCTGAATGCTGGAAATCTGCTATCATATCAGAATTAGATGCTATGCCACGAGGACCTAGGAGTCATCTACTCTTATCTGAAACTCTACAAGATGTGTATTGCCTCGATGCCTAATGAGACTTGATTGTCAGATAGTCACTTGGAAATACATCCCAACATGTTTGGAGTCTGAGTTCTGATAAGCTCATTATTCCTTGAGAAAAGGATTGAGCAACAAGACACCACAGCTTACTTTTCTATTGAAAGCAGAAGGGAAAAGATACCAAATAAGATTATTAAGTGAATGTTCAGTCTTTTTAGCCAGCTGCTAAGATCTGCGTTACTCACTTGCATCATGGTGAGATGGATAGCAATGCCAACACCAGGTGGCCAGTGAAACAAAACAAACTAAATGTGTTGAACTATTTAAGCTGAAGGCACAGTGAGTCACATCACTAATGTTAGTCTTCCCAAGAGTCTTTGTGTACATTATAATACCTACACGATCAGCAGCAATTTTCCTTTTTTTAACTGTTCTGCTTCAAATCCACTCGCTCTTGTGTAAATGATCCAGGTCTAGGCTGTAAAACGACTGTTAGAATCTCTAAATTGGAAATACTTCCTCTTAGATGTATGAACAGTCACAAACTGCCAGTCCCCAAGCTGGACAAAGGCTTCTTTAGTGGGTGTGGAGGATTGTTTATACAAGTTCATTAAGATTTCTGGTATCATGTGAAGAGGTTTCACTTCTGCACTTGGATTGTGACCTGCTGCCACAGGGCTGCACTTGACACACTTTGTCAAACTCCATTTAGCTCATTATAGTTCTCTTTTTTTTGGGAAAGCAACGTGTAAAATATTCACATAATTAAGTGCCATTAAAGGGACAGAGTCGTGCTCTTAAAGTATTAAGCAACTGAAAGCGATGAATGCGTCATATGGTACATTAATGCGCTGTGTTGCTATTTGCAAACTTTGTGCCAAGTGTGTGCTCCAGCTGATGAAGAATCCATGGAGACACCAGTGTCATGTGATTCAGCACAACCTGCTCCCCACCATTTCTAAGACCTGAGCCAATTTGATAAGATTTACACCTGGAGTAAATGTGTTTCTGTTTCAGAAAGGGTGTATTTTTGGCATTTTTAATTTTTCCTCTTTCCTCCCTGCCACATAACTGTATCTGTGGTTTCCATTCTACCCATCATTGGCAGCTTGAGCAGGATGATAATTAGTCAATATTTTGATTCTTGCAGTTTTATTGCTGGCACATTGCTGTGAAGGAAAACTGTTCCACTTATGAAACAAGACATCAGTAAATGTTTAAATAACAAAGAATACAGAAAAGGCACACGCAATGCGAAAACCTGACCTTAAAAAAGGAAAGATCCCATGGGAAGCAATGTTATCGTACAAATAAAAAATAAATTCTATGCATGGAACTTTTTATAGAATTTTGCTCTGTAGTAAAACAGTAATGATTTTAACTGGACAACAAAAATACTGTGAAGTAGCCTTTCTTCAGTACCACAGTAGATTGTATATAGTGTAGATGCAGGTCAGATGACAAAACATTATGTACATATCTGTATATAATACAACATGATGCATGCTTTATTTATGCAATGACTAGAATACAAATTTTCACTTTCAGATGGAAGAAAGAACGCATTTAGACATTCACAAACAAAGCTGTCAAAGAAAAATGTGGTGAGAAAATCAGTGGGTTCTGGATTGTGGTATATGGGAGTAGGCAGAAAGCAAAAACAAATTGTCAAAAGTACATCAAAATGGCTTGTTTTTGTTTGAAAACAGTTTTGTAGATGATTTCTTTAAAATTACTGTGATTACATCTAAAGGATCTGGCAAAAGAATGACGTTCAAACCTGAATCTCTGTTTGTGTCTGTCTGTGGCAATGCTTCTCCATGGTCATATAAGGATGGTGATTGAATAAATAAATCTGAATAATTATGCTGGACCCTGCCTTGACTCTTGTTAATGTCTTCCAAGAAATCTTGTACCACTTCCACTATGAACAGTTAATTAATTTACATTCAATATAAATTAATTTACTGCCTTCTCATATAGGAAAGGTGAAACAGATCATATGTAAACTCATACAATGAAAAGCCATCCATCACATCCATAATCATAAAAAAATGGACCAGCACTAGACGCCCTCATCACTTTGCTAATTCATTCCGGATAAGACACTGGCAACTTACTCATCAAAATCTAAGAATGATTCCCTATCCATTAAAAGTTATACAGAATTAGTCAAATCTAGCCAATTTCCCAGTCTATCCACCTCCAGCCATCAGACAATACCTACTGGGTAATAAGCTATTCTCTGATGATCAGCTTTGTTTCTCTCAGTTTCTACTTCATCACAGCCTTCATCCAGCTGTGGACATAAGAGCAGGGAAAAGGATAGAGAATAAATGCCATTGATGTGAAGGCAGCATTTGACCAGCTTGAATACAACTAAGGTCAATGCGGATAAAAGAGAAACCCCTCTATAAGAATGGACTGATGTTAATCTTTGTAGTCCCTGGACAATGTTGGAGGAGTTTCTGAAGGTAGTATCTGTTAGTATCCTGGAAAATCACCACTGACCAGTAGCTTATCTGTATCAGCCTTATGGATAACCTGGTTGCAAGAACAAAACAGAGTCTGGGCATTTTGTGATGAATGGTTTATGTCTCGAACCATCAGTGCCTGTCAGTGATGAATTAGGCTTATCGAGTGTGATGGAATACTCACTACACACCTGGATGTGTGCAGCTGCTACAATGCTCAAGATATCATAATCTCTTTAATTAGTGCTACTGTTACTGAGCTCAATATTCACCTTGTCACAACCAGCATGTATAGCTGCAGTGCGTACAGTATAGAAGATGCATTCAGAAACTCAACAAAGTTACTTTGCTAGCACCTCCCTGGATTTGTTGTCAAGTCAATGTAAAGGAAAGCTGCACTATTGGCTGGGGGTGGGGGGGGGGGGAGGTGGTGAATTATGCCTGCTGCTTGCCTATACATTGCAACCATTTCATTGGCTGTAGGAGTTATAAATATTCTGAGGGCTGCACGAGTAGGTCTAACATGCATAACTCTAAGAAAGTGATAGGCACATTGTTCATTATCGTTCATGTTATTTCCCATGGATCCAGCAGAGTTAATAACATGTATCATTGGGCTCATAGAGCCATCAATGTACCAGGCTAATTCCTGGGATGACAAGGCTGACATGAAGAGAAACTAGATCAGTTGGGTCTATATTTTCTTGAGTAAAGAAGGATGAGAGAGAATCACATAGAAATCTATAAAATTCTTAACAGGACAAGACAGGAAGGATATTCCTGATGTCCAGGGAGCCCAGAGCTGGGGGTCACAGTCTGAGAATACTGGGTATGCTGTTTAGAACTGAGATGAGGAGAAATTTCTTCACCCAGTCAGTGGGAAGCCTGTGAATTCTCTGCCACAGAAAATGGTTGAGGCCAAAACATCAAATATTTCAAGGATACAATTATAGTTCTTAGAGCTAAAGAGATCAGAGGAAATGAGGAGAAAGTGGATTCTGCACACTGAATAAGATGATCAGCACACAGTGGGGCAGATCTGAAGGTAAGTGGCTGAGTCCTGCTACTATTTTCTATGTTTTTATGTGTGGTAATGACATTTTCATATGAGCATCCATTGAGCTACATTTCCAGAAATGTATTTTGATTTATTCAATACCCAGCTCACGTGTGGTACCAGCTAAATTATACTTTAAATGAATATATACTGACTAGGAAGTTCCAGAAGGCTTTTTATGCTTCATTAACCTACCACAGATACTCTTGCAACATGTAAGAATTATGTGGATGAAAAGTTAAAGCATGGTAGGCTATGGACTAAGTGCAGGCAAATGGGATTAGCGTAGTTTGGTGTTTGTCGGCATTGACATGGTGGTTGAAAGACTCACTTCTGATCTTTTCAACTGAAAGTTGAGCTGCACTATATTGTCTCCATCAAATACTCTCAGGTCAGGTCTAGCACGGGGGTTAGATACAAAATAAAGCATGCCTGACACTTCCTCATCAGACAATTCTAGGCTAGGGACAACATAGGATTAGATACAGAGTATACCTCTCTCTATGCTTTCAAACTGGAAATTAACTGAAAGTAAGAGTTTTCTCGACAACATTCCCATCAAACACTCCTGTAACAGGGACAGCACAGGGTGAGATACAGAGTGAAGTTTCCTCTACTCTTTTAAATTGAAAGCAAAGCTTTCTTTACCTTTTTAAAATGGAAGAAAAGTTCTCTCCTTTAAACTGAAAGTAAAGTTTCCTCAACTCTTTTAAAATGAAAGTAAAGCTCTCTCTACTTCTTTAGACTGAATGCAAACTGAAAGTAAAGCTCTTTCTAATCTTCGAACTTGAAAGTGAAGCAGCCTCTACTTTTTTAAACTGAAAACAAAGCTTCCTTGACTGTTTAAAACTGAAAGTAAAGTTCCATTGACACCATTCCTATCATACACTCACAGGACATAGACAGCATGGGGTTAGTTACAGAATACAGCTTCTTCAACTCTTGTATTGGAACAGGAAGTCAAAAACAATGATGCAAAAGCCTCTGCTGGGGTACCAAATCAAAATAAAACACAAATTAACAATGGAAAAGTAAGTTATATAACAAAACAGAAACTTACCAAATTAAAATAACACCATCTGGGGTGATGATGCACCCCAGCACCTGTGGTGCCCACCAGTCTCTACAGTCCTCAGCTGTGCTGGTCAGCACTGCATGCTCCCTCTCCAATGACACCTGAGCGTGGGTGGGACAGACAGTCAAAAATGATGAGCCCTTCCAAGGCCCACTGCCTGGACCTGTTGATAGACACCTTGTTCAAGCCCAGGAGCAGACCCACTAAGAAGGCCCTCTGGCCTAACCACACCTCCCCGCACCATGTGAGAGCCTATTTTTATGCTGCGTGACTCTGTGATTCTATGGCACTTGAAGAGTCACAGTTTGTAACAATGCCCATTCATTCATTCCCCACAATGACTGACCCACTGGGGTTCCTTGTTTGGCAATGTCTTGACATAAAATTCTCAAATCAAATCTCTCCCTCACCTTTTTCTATCTGCACAAACCATTTCAGCACTGCAATCATCCAAGATAGCTACACTCCTCCATTTTTAACCTTTTGAACATCCTTGATTTTTATAGCTTCACCATTGGCAGCCAAGTCTATAGCTAACTGATACAAAGCTTTGGAATTCCGCCCCTACAACTTCTCACTTTCTCAAACTTCATCTCCCTCTTTAACTTATGCCATACCTGGATGACTAATATTTTGGCCGTCTGTTCTAACATGTTGTGTATGGCTCAGTGTTAGATTCTGTTTAATTGTCTTCTCAAGAAAGGCCTTGGGGTATTTTTCTATTGTAAAGGGATTACATAAATGCCAGTTTTTATCATTTTTTAAAAATTAGATTAGATTAGATTAGATTCCCTACAGTGTGGAAACAGGCCCTTTGGCCCAACAAGTCCACACCACCACATCATTGATCATTGAGCTGTGGCAGCTCAATGATGTGAGCTTTCTGCTGCATCCTGGGTTGATAAGGGCATAATTTTAATTCCACTCTTGATATTGAGTGAAAAAGAACATGGGACATGGTTTACTCAGGTAACAAATTCACGGATTTAAGTCATGCCACAGCACATTTCAGCAAGAAAATGTGAGCACAGCAGAATCTGGAGCTTATTCAGGGAAATGTGAGTTTTGGGACATGGTGGTTTGGATAGAGTCGGCTATTTTTTGTTTAATAATGAACTTCCCACTGTCATGAAAATGAGTATTATTTTAAAAAAATGATCCTCGACTCTGTTGGCTGGAAACCTCTAACTTTTTTTATCGAGAAATGAAGAGACTTGAATAAGATTCCAATAACATAAGCTCTCAGCTAAAGATGGCTACACATTTCGTATCTCGGTACTTTCCACATTCAAACACCTCTGAGGTAGAGACTATCTGCTTGCAAAGTCCCACCAAAGCCAATGACCTTAAAGAAATATGAATGAACTACACTTCCTACCCTTTCAGTATAGCATTCTGACCCTGGAAAACAACACCTTCAAATTGAGACGAAAAAGAATGCTTATTATTGGCTCAGGTTTTCATTGGAATGGGATTCCTAACAGTGACCTTGTTGACATTGTAAAGGAAATGATTGAGCAATGCAAGACATTCAATCTCTTTTTGCTTGCTATTCAATAAATGTCTTCATTTGCTTATTTTACAAAGAACAACAACATTCAGGCTTCAGTGTTCGCTCCATAAGTCAAGAAAGCAGAGTGGAAACTTTCCTGCTCCACAAACCCAATTTTTCAGAAAGTACAGCAGACAGTTGGATATTCATTCCAGAATGGCGGTGGCAGGGGTTGGGGGGGGGGGGGGGGGGGGGGGGGAGGGGGGAGGCGGTGCAGTGTTGATGAGTGCTCGCAGAAGTTCTGGTCCCTAGAAAGAGTTTGAAAGCAATCACAGGAGCTATTGGTTTTGGAGGCAAATTGTGGGAAAGGTCCTCCTCTTCACTCTGGCACTTCATCTCAGCTGCAAATGAAGACAATGAAACAAAAGATAGCCCTTGAGCTCCCAGCAGCTCCCCCTCCTCACTCCTGCCACACACACACGTACACTCTCCAGGCTCTATTCATTCCAACCCACAGTATTCATGTTGCCCCACCAACCCCACGTGGCCCCTATACGTTCCATGCCAGCCTATGTTTCCCTACTCAATCCCCATGGACCCTCATACCCCACATGCCAACCTATGCATGTCTACAAACCACATATGGTGCTCTAAAGTCCCAATGGCAGCTTAGTAGCAATTCATGTTACACCCTAACACCTTTTCATAGAATTTCATAGAATCCCTACGGTGTGAAAACAGGCCATTTGGCCCAACAAGTCCTCACTGCCTCTCCAAAGAGCATCCACCGAGACCCATTCCCCTCCCCCTGCATTTGCCATGTCTAACCCACCAACCTAAACATCCCTGAACACTATAGGCTATTTACCATGGCCAATCCAGCTACCCTGTATATCTTTGGACTGTGGGAAGAAACTGCCCAACAATAATGTTCCAAGTGTCTGCTGATGGATTCACTAATGTTAAATGTACTCTCTGACAAAACCCATTCACTACACTTAACTTCCTTTAACTATTTAATCCCACCTAAAAATAAGCATTCGTATTCAGAGTCCCCACTTGAAAGACTTGAAAAGCATATGAAGCAGTCAATCAAATGGTGAACTGGTGGCCACAACAGTCAACCAATGACAATGATGGGTAGCATGTCGTGGAATAAGGAATGCAATACAAACCTTTTACTGTTAGCCCTCAAGATAAGATGAATGAACAGAGTGAAATAGCAAGCACTATTTTATAATTTACACTGCAGACAGTTATTGCAAAAAAATACCAGGGCACTTAAATGCATGGCATCTTCATAGTTCCTTTCAAGGTTCCCATAAAAGCCCAACATGATCACTGAGTATGAATGTTCCAATAAGTTTACCCACATTTTAAGTGTATTTATCTCAACTTTTAACAATCCCAAAGGATACTTGAAATCTCCCAAAGGGCATTTTTCTTCTGCCAAATATTCCTCTGGACCAATTAATAGGATATCTTCCCTTTTTATAAGCGTAATCTCTCTCTGCAGCAGCAGTTCAGAGAGTTAGATAGAAAGTTAAAGAGCAGGACCTCCAAAGTTATAATCTCAGGATTATGCCCTGTGCCACACGCTAATGAGGCTAGAAATAGAAGGATAGTAGAGCTCAAAATGTAGCTGAACAGGTGGTATAGGAGGAAGAGTTTCAGATATCTGGACCATTGGGATCTCTTCTGGGGCTGGTGGGACCTGTACAAGAAGGATGGGTTGCACCTCAGCAGGAGGAACTCAAATATTCTAGCTGGATTGTTGTTGGTGTTACTTGGGAGGATTTAAACTAGCTTGGCAGGGGTGGGGAATGGGAACCAATGCAAAGGTGAATTGACCAATGAGGAACTAGAGAATAGGCCCAGTAAGACTCAGGGGAAGAGCAGGCAGGGTGTGGTTGCTGATCAAAGCAGATCTGGTGGACTGAACTGCATGTTTCAATGCAAGAAGAGTAACAGGTAAAGTAGATGAACTTAGAGCTTGGATTAGTACCTGGAATTATGATATTGTTGCTATTACAGAGACTTGGTTAAGAAAGGGACAGGATTAGCAACTTAATGTTCCAGGATACAGATGTTTCAGGCGGGATGGAGGGGGTTATAAAAGGGGTGGGGGAGTTGCACTACTTGTTAAGGAGAATATCACAGCTATACTGCGGGAGGACACCTTGGGCAGCTCATACAGTGAGGCAAGATGGGTAGAGCTCAGGAACACGAAGGGTGTATTCACAATGTTTGGGGTTCACTATCGGCCTCCCAACAGCCAGCAGGAGATAGAAGAACAGATATGTAGGTAGATTTTGGCAAGATTTAAAAGAACAGGGTTCTTGTCGTGGGTGATTTTAATTTCCCATATATTGATGGGGACTCACTTAGTGTATAAGGTGTGGATGGGGCAAAGATTTCCAGGGAGGCTTCTTGAAACAGTATGGAGACAGTCCTACTAGGTAAGGGGCTGTACTGGACCTAGTATTGGGGAAGGAGCCCGGCCAGGTGGTCGATGTCTCAGTAGAGGAGCAACTTGGGAACAATAATCATAATTCAGTAAGCTTTAAGGTACTGATGGACAAAGGTAAATGTAATTGTCAGGTGAAGGTGCTGAATTGGGGGAAGGTTAATTACAACAACATTAGGCAGGAACTGAAGAATGTAAATTGGAGGTAGATGTTTGAAGGCAAATCAACATCTGGTATATGGGAGACATTCAAGTGTAAGTTGCTGGGAACTCAGGACCAGCACATTCCTGTAAGATGAAGGATAAGTATGGCAAGTTCAGGAAACCTTGGATACCGAGATATTGTGAACGCAGTCAAAAAAAAGTAAACATTTGTCAAGGCTAGGAGGGTAGTAACACAAAACAAGGGTGAGACACTAGGAAAGTCAAAGGAAACTTGAGCAAGGAGTAGGAGGGCTAAAAGGGGTCATGAAAAGTCATTGGCCAACAGGATTAAGGAAAATCCCAAGGCTTTTTATACATATACAAACAGCAAGTGGATAGGCCAGGCAGAGGGTTGGTCCCAGTCAAGGACAGGGAAGGGAATTTATGTGTGTAGCCTGAGTGAGGTATTAAATGAGTACTTAATGTCAGTTTTCACAATACAGAAGGACTTGGTGGATGATGATTCTGGGGAAGGGTGTGTAGATAGTTTGAGCCATATTGAGATCAAAAGGGAGGAGGTACTGGGGGTCTTGAAAAACATTAACGTAGACAAGTCCCCAGGGACGATGGGATATACCCCAGAATACTGAGAAAGGCAAAGGAGGAAATTGCTGGGGCCTTGAGGGAAATCTTTGTATTCACACTGGCAACAGTGTGAGGAATGGGAAATAGCCAATGTTGTACCTTTGTTTAAGATGGGTGGCAAGGATAAACCAGCTAATTACAGGCTGGTGAGCCTTACATCAGTGGTAGGGAAATTATTGGAGAGGATTCTTAAAAATAGGATTTACTCCCACTTAGAAATAAGTGGGCATATTCGCAAAGGGTAACATGGTGTTTTTTTGAAACTGAGATTGTGCCTCAATAACTTGGTTGAGTCTTTTGAGGAAGTGATGAAAATGATCGATGAGGGTAGGGCAGTGGATGTTGTCTACATGGACTTCAGTAAGGCATTTGACAAGGTCCCTCATGGCAGGCTGATATAGAAGGTAAAGCCACAGGGGGTTGGTGGTGAACTTGCAAGATGAATAAAATCTGGCTCGGTCGTAGAAGACAGAGAGTAGAAGTGGAAGGAAAATGTTACTTTTGCATTAACTAACTAATTTGATTGAAATATCCCATGAGGAAATCGTTATGTTGTGTTCTGGCAGATTACTAGCAATACAAGGTTAATCTCAAAGGTAGTCTCAGCTTTCACCCCAGGGTCAATTCCTCCTGCCACGCCTGGTCAAACCTTTTGATGTTCTGTGAAACTCATTCCACTCAGCTTGAATATCCTGGCAATGGCTTTTATTAGTGAGGCTCTCTTTGACAACTCCTTGTTCTTTAAATCTCAACAAAAAACCTGATGGCCCTGTTCCCAACAAAAATGCAGCAAAAGCAGATCAGACCTTGGGAATTCTCAGCAATTGTCTCATGACCTGACTCCCCAAAGCTTTGTCCTGTTTCTACAAGGTACAAGTTAGGTCCACGATGGAATACTCACCACTTGCCTGCATAAGTACATAACAACAACTTTCAAAGAAACCGATACCACACAGGGCAAAGCAGCCCATCCACTACTGTCAGTATTCATTCCCCCACTACTGACACACAGAAGCAGCAGTTTGTACCATCTACAAGATGCATTGCAGAAAGTTACCCAGGCTCCTTCAACAGTGTTTCCCAAACCCACATTTTCTATCACATAGATGGACAAGAATAGCAGATATATGGCTACAGCACACCAGGTTGCCTTCCCAGTCACATGCCATTCTGACTTGGAAATATATTGCTGTTCCTTCACTTTTGCTGGGTTAAAATTTGAAAGTCCTTCCCTAACAGCATTATGGTTTACACAAATCACGTGGACTCCAGATGGTTAAGAAGGCAGCTCACCACCACCTTCTCAAGGGGAAGTCCTGATGGCAATAACTGTTGACCTAACTAGCAACATCCTCATGCCAGGAAGATTAAAACAAATTGAATAAACTTCCATCTTTGATGATGCAGAAATGAAAGACAGAATTTTAACATCTATCTGTATTCTCCAATTAGTAAGTGCAGATGGATTTAATGTTGAAGAATGGTGCAAGATAAATGACTTGAAATAGTTCATTAGAAGAAAGGTGGAATTGGGAGCAATCAATCTGCCAACGTCTTCTTAATCAAATGTATTGTGTACATATTTACAAAGCTTTCTTCTGGCTTCTTGTGAGACATGAAACATCCACATTACCACTGTGTGTGGACCTGAGCACAAATTAATTGCTCTAACCTAATCCCAAAACACTTAGATTATTCTCTAGCACTCATTTCCTGCCAACCATGACACACTCAGACCAGTAAAATCAGAATTCTAGTTGCTGGTGGCAAGTGATGATTTGCAGAATGCCTTTTTTTTGTCTTACGTTATTTCCTGGGGTTTGTCGGGTAAGGCATACTGGGCAAATGGGCAAGGATAACAGAAGGGTCAATGACACTGGGTAGGCCTCTGATGGCACATTAAGGTATCCATTGTGAACATGCACTGTGGAATATGAAATGTTTCTTCTGATGCTGTAAACATTGTGTAACAGGCCACAGTTGATCATTTCTTTCAGTTTTGGTGCAACATCGCTTTGCTCTAAATGCACAACGCATTGTTCACCAAGGGTCTGAGGTACACGGGAGAATTCAGCATTCAGCAATGCAAGAAGGAGGTACCCATGCAATGCCTGCCATGGGATCAATGCTTCAAAGTGGTAACAATAGTGCAAACATAGCCCTCTTCTTTTTCCTACTCACATAGACTTTACATAAAATGTACAACACAGAAATGGGCCATATATTCTACTTAGTCCTTGACACTGTTTATCCCACACAAAATTATCTTTAAACCCTCTTCAGCTAACCCAGTTAGCATAACCTCCTTTTCTTTTCTTCTTCATGTGTTTATTTAGCTTCCCATTAAATATAAATATGCTTTTTGCTTCAACTAGTCCTCATGCTATCAAGGTCCACATTTTAACTATCCTTGAGGCAAAAAAATATTCTCTTAAATTTCTTATTAGATTTATTGGTGACTATCTTGCATTTATAGTCTCTGTGCCAGCTTCTTGCAAAACCATAAACATGTCCTGTTAGAATGATTTTATAATTCCACTAGCATGAGAAAAATAGAAAATCTTCCCAAAAGCTCACTAACTCATAATGACCAGAGGAAATCTGCCCCCGAATGTAAATCAGATATATTGCATCTCATAACCGCAAATGAGTTTTCCTCATGAATCAACAACTGAAAGTAAGTAAAACATAAAATAAAATCCTGGCATACATGAACTACTGGCTTGTTGCCCTGCTACATCCAAGTTTTCAATTTTAAGCATTCTAAGATTCACTACCAACTCTGCACTTAGGAATGAGACAGTTCACAGGTTAATGGTCACCAAATAAGGTGTGGCTTAGATCAACGTGACAATACTGCCACTGGCTTAGCTGCTTCATTCCTTCTTTCCTTATTAGTAAAACATAGGAGATTGGAAATGGGCTAGGCATGGTAGGAGAGATAGAACACCGTCAAGTAATTCTTTTCCTGTGGCAAGATGTGCTTGTGTCATGATATCTGACATGAGTATTTTTATGGGACATAAATTGAAACAATTCAATTCTTATTCATCCAGTGATCCTGAAAGATCTATGCAGAGATTTCTACACTCATGCAAATTAATACATCGACATCAATTCATACCAGCTTTCTATATTGCAACATGCCAGAGCGGTCAATTCTACACTAAAATCGCCTGACGTGATTCAGGAGATCTACTCCGCCATTGCAGTCGCTGCTGTATTCACTGCAGAGGGTGATGATGAAAAGGTGCATGCTTCATTGGTCTCTGCTTTTTTTGTTTGGCTGTCTTTAAGGCAAATTGATATCATCAATTCTGTTTGCCTCTTCCAATGCCTTTCCAATAGTCAGCCTGAATGAACAATAGAACACAGTCTCATAGCTGTCAATATGAAAATGGTACAGATTCATATCTTGTTTGTAGGTATCCTTATAATGGATAGATGAACATTCAAGATGGCATATCCCAGTAGGAAGAATTTGGGTGTATGGCTTTCATTGATCTGATGACTGTAACTTAGCCTGCACAGATGTTGTTGGTTAAACAATGAATGTATGCTGCTGGAATTATCATCCTCTAGAACATCTGAGCGGTGACTTTCTCCTGTCGTGAGATGCCAATGATATGTGTTGAGTCAGTGCAGGTGTAATCTGTTTGGCCTTTCCTGGTTAGGTGGATTCCTAGTTTGTTGTTCAGTCAGCTTTTTGCTTTTCTACATTCTCTTACTCAGCTTGGATGTAATAGATGCAGAGTTTGCAATGTGTGTGTTGATTTCTGCGTCAAGTGTCAAATATTACCAATCTAGAGCATCAGTGTCATGTCCGATAGGTGGTGACATGACAACTTCTTGAGCATTTGTTTTCCTGATATTCCAAGTCAAACTGAACTTTTTACAAGTACAAGATGATCCATTTATTCCTTCAGGTGTTCCTCAGCATGAAATATTTATGTGACATCCTTATTGCAAAGCATCGCTCTGATGAGCTTTTGGCCCACTTTTGTCTTTGGATCTCAGTAATCAAAACTGATCTACTTTCTGTCAGTTCTGGTAAGTGGACATGTTCTGTAGGTGATCTAAAGGTGTAAAAAAGTAGAAGTAAAAAAGATTATGCCAAACAACCCTCAGATGTTGCTTCATGATAGCTGACTTTACCGGTAATATTCTCATAAAAAGAGGAGATCATCTTGAACAGCTTCAGTGGGCATCTAATTTTCTTAGCTGTTTAATTAGACCACCTCTGATTACATGATTGATTGCCTTGGTCAGAGTGATGAAATAGGCACTGGCCTCCTCTGTTTAAGCATTTCTCTTGCAGCTGCTGGACTGAGATTATGACAATTGTCATTTTGAGACCTCATTGGGATTTGTAATAGATGCATTCAGCCAGTATCTGCATCCTGGCAATGAAAACCCAGGCAAATACCTTTTCCACAATAAGCAACAGGGAATTGCCTTGATAGTTATTGCAATTTCTGCAGTTGCGTTTGGTCTTGCGCAAGATCACAAACTTTGCTTGGTGTATATCCCAGTGTACTGCCTCCCTCCCTCCCTCCCTCTAGCAGCAACCGAAATGTTTGTGCAGATGCTGCTGGAGTACGCTTTTCCTATGCTTGATGAGTTCAGGTTATATACCATCACTACCTAGAGCTTTGCCCATGACAACTAACTCAATAGGCTTCCTAGGTTGTTTCACTTGTTCCACATCCAAGACTGCCATGACAAGATAGGGTTTCTATAGCATTTACAGCTAACTTTGTGATCATGTTTTTCCTAATGTACAACTCAGGGGAGTGTCCACCCACTTCTCCAACTATTCATCACGTTGTTTATTTCCTCCCCTCAATTTATTTTCAATGAAGCTGCTGTCTTTACGGATAAACTTTTTAAATCTCATGATATACACCCTGGCTGTTGTCAAGACTGGAGGGTTCAAGCTATAGGGCAAGGCTGGGTCTTTCTTCCCTGGAACGTTGGCGGCTGAGGGGTGAACTTTACAAGGCTTACATATTCATGAGGGCTGAGGATAAGGTGAACAGTCAAGGTCTTTTCCCCATGGTAGGGGAGTCAAAAACTAGGATCATATGTTCAAGATGAGAGGAGAAAGATTTACAAGGGACCCGAGGGCTACCTTTTTCATGCAGAGGGTGGTGCATGTGTGAAATGAACTGCCAGAGGAAGTGGTGGAGGTAGATACAGTTACAACATTTAAAAGGCATCTGGAACTGATCTGGATGGGTATATGAGTAGAAAAAGTACAGAAGCATATGGGCCAAATGCTGGCAAAGAATACTAGTTGAGATTTGGATGTCTGGTCTGGACAAGTTGGATCACAAGTTCTGTTTCCGTGCTGTATGACTGCACGACTCCATAAAAACCATGAATAAGTCGCAGCTAAATGTAATTTGTGGTAGGAAATCTCATGCCTGTTTATTATTTTATCATTTTATACATAGCTTATGATTATGGGCATAATGTTCTCTGTACTTTTGTACTCACATTGCTGAGATTTCCCAAAGTAATTGGAGTTCAAAGTCTTAAGCAATCAACTTCTAAACAAGATAGCACATGGTCCAAAGTCACAGTTTGTAATTACTTTTCTCAGTATCTTTATGTTATTCATTTACATTCCTGTGTAAAGGTTGACTCATTGGATGGTGAACAGGAAAATTTCAATGTGTAGGAAAACAGCCTCTTCCATTTGGATTAGAGGAAGGTAGAATCTCTCAGAAGCAGAGATGGATTATTCAACAGAAATATTGCTTCTTGTGAGACGCAAAGCAATGTCATAAGCTGACAAAAATCCTCAAGATATGCTTGACCAAAATTGGAATCTGACAATGATAATCTCATATTTAGGAGATTACATCTCTGGATAAAATAACAAGCATAATTTAAAGACCCTTCCTCCCTTTCCCCTCTCCACTTGCTCCAGCCTGAGACAAGTCCCAAGGCAGGAGGGGCATTTGATTAAGTGGGAGGGTGCAAACATTTTTTCCCAGGAGCAAGCTCCAAGGTGGGAGAGATCAAGTGTGTTCTAAGCATCTGGAAGCCAAGAGAATGCAGTAAGTGGCCACTTAAATCCTCATCCTGCTGCCATTGGAATTAAACAGCAATGAATGAAGGACTTGCCTTACAGGAAAACCACCTAACAGAGCCCATCAACTTTCCTGCAGTCTAGTGGGTGTGGGTCTGGTGGGTCCCTGGTTCAGAGATACTCTGTCCAGTTGAGATATCTAGTGCCTGGAGGAATGCACCTACCATACTACAATCCCCAGTGCATTTGAATGTATATTTTGAAATAACCTGATCAGAGGTGTTGTTACACACCTCCCAAGCAGGTGGCACGTGAAACCAGAATACCTGGCCCAGAGTTAGGGACACTATCACTTTACCCTATGAGTCTCATGATCCTTCACCAATGAATTCACAACAACTGTTTGTCTTGTTACCTTTAACTCCTACGCATTTAGTTTCCTATGACCAGATTTAGATGTGGTGTTTAGGGGGTTGCTTTAACATTATAATGATCCTAAACTTGAAGAGCAACTGGCTGATTTCACCTCTGCAGACAGGGGTCACTTAAGCAAATTTTTTGTCATCTCGTTTGAGCTCAGATAATTGAGGATCTTGGGCCTTTAGTCCTATAGGACTCAACTGCTGTTCGGACAGAGGATCTTGATTCTCCTCACATGCAACACTATCCTACAAAATTTCAACTTCAATGACAGTTTCGGATGAGATGCTGAAATTGAGGCTTCCTTTGCCCACTTGGGAAGTTCTAAAAGATTCCTTGAATTTATTTTGAAGAACAGCAGAGAATTTCTCTCTCATGTCATGGCAGATACTTATGCATTTATCGATGTTATTAAATTCATTGCTTGCTGATTGTGGGACATTGCCGTAGGCAATTTGTTTAACACATTTCCTACAGTACAATAGTAACTGCAATTCAAAAATACTGGAATGACTGTAAAACACTTTGGGATATTGTAAGCTCCTGTGATCTGTCTCTGAGAATTTCATAAACTCTGTGCCTCTCAAAGCAGTTTGCATCCTTCACAAAATGGAACATCGTAACTGATCTTAAGCAGTGCCCTTTGTTTTGAAATATATTCCTTTCACAACATTCTGTGGTATATGTAGGAATAGGGCATAGAAACACAGAAACATTAGGCTATTTGGCCCTTTGTGCCTGTTTCTCTGTTTAACAAGGGCATGCCTGATCTGCAAGCAATATCAACCCACCTTGCACCCTATAGCCATTAACTCTGAACTTTATCTATTTGATGGCATTACAGATTGATTGTTTAGTTAATACTTCATAATAATATCGGATAAAAAAATTGTTTAATTTTCCATGGCACAGAATGAGTAAGGTAATGCTGCTTCCAAAAAATCAAAGGTCAAGAGAGTCTTAACAACACAAATTTGGAAAGGTTTGTGAACCACAAAGTTTGCAATGTGAAACAATTTTAGCAGGATACATTATATAAGCATCAGGCCACAACTGTATTTATAAATATAAGGAAGCTCATGAGTTTATGACCATCAGAGACCTTATGCATCGATAGGGTACTTGAATTTGGGCCCACATAACAGGGGAAGCAAAAGCAGTTTCATGACAATGCTGGGAAGGATGAAAAATTCTGGAAGGTATGTCAAGCATTTTCCATTGTGGGTGTAGAAATGGCAAGAGTTCACCTGCAGACCCACCTGTTAGTTTCCATCTATTCTTTGCCCTCTTCCTGCCTGTTCTGGGCACATCCCACTCAGGCCATTGAGTTAAAAATTCAGTCAGGCATTGATATTGAGTTTAGGGTAGATGTCTTTGCCACATTTGCCAGGGTGGTACAATGGCTCAGTGGTTAGCACTGCTGCCTCATGGTGCCAGGGACCCAGGTTTAATCCTACCCTCACGTGACTGTGTCGAGTATGCACATCATCCCCGTGTCTGCACGGGTTTCGTCTGGGTGCCTTGGTTTTCTCCCATAGTCCAAAGATGTACAGGTTAGGTGGACCGGCACTGCTGAATTTCCCAGAATGATCAGGGACGTGCGGGGTGGTGAACTAGCCATGGAAAATGTAGGGTTATGGGGATAGTGTAGGTCAGGTGGGTCTAGGTGGCATGCTCTTTGGAGTATCAATATGGGCTGAATCTCTTATTGGTTGAGCAGGTTAAAAGTGCAATCCATTTGAACTGGAGACACCTAGTAGCTCCTAGGTGGAAAAGTAACTCAGATAATCCTGACGGTAGGTGCGCAGCCTCAGTGGGATGGGTAGGCCTCAGTGGGATGGGTAGCTGTTATTAATTAATTAATTGTTAATTCACTCACACTCAGCAGTGAATGGGTCTTCAGGGCTTGGCGTAAATAAATTGCAAGTGTGTAAAATCCCGCAATAATTCACAAACAACTTATAGCTATATTACAACTTAACATAATACCTCATGTTGCTTTCGAAACAAATCATGGTATCAAGCTACATAGGCTATATTAATTCAAATGATCAAAAGGTTGATCAAGAAGGTAAGTTTTTATAAAGGAGGTGACCAGGCTAGGGATGTGCAGAAGTACTGGGGAAAAGTTCTTGAGCTTCAGGCCTAAGCGACTAAAAGCATGACCACAAATGGTGGAACAATTTTTGGTACCAAACATGATTACACAGATAAGAGGGGTAAGACGAATGAAGGTATATGAAAATCTCTTACCTTGAGCATAAATCGTTTTTTTTGTTCAGGAGGTTTTTCACTTCACAAATGGGTTATTCAACTATTGTGGCATTTCTACAGTTCAACTGGCAACACTTTTTCTCCAGAAGCACCACCCCACTCTGAAGGTCCTACTGGCTTTGCCTTTCTCCTTTTCATCAATTTTATTCATGCATACAAGGGTAATTCCATTTGATGCACCCTTGCCCTCTCCTTGTGGCCTAAGCAGCCCTCTACTTGTCTTCCGGAGCTGCAAGCCCTCTTATTGAGTCAGCAGCCTTAGGAAACCACCTACTGTCCTCAAGTGGACAACGGATGAGGAGGCAGCCAGATAGGAGGCTGATTCCAGGAAGATCAGCCTACAGTTTGCACTGCAGACCCATACAGGGTCAGGATCTGGAAATGTTCCTGGCTCCCGTAAATAAACAATGCACATAAGAGCCCACACTGTGTATTTCCACAATTTTATGCGTGGGCTGAAAATAAAGAAAAAGGCAAAAGTCTTTTCTACCTTTCCTCTCCAAACAAAGTGAAACAGAGTGTCCAACTTCTTAAAGGCATAATTTGCGTTTGGCTTATTTAAACAAATGAGCATTATTTCCCATTGAGAAGTAAGGCAAGGTCAGGAGTCAAAAAGTATAGGAATATTCAACAAGTGATGGAAGAGAGTATGGTTTCTCAAGATGGAAGATCGAAGATGGGCATTTTTTGTCTGATTCCACTTCTGTGAAGTGCCTTCAGATGCAGAAGGCACTACGGAAATGTAAGCTGTTGTTTTTGAATGGCCTTCCTCCAACAATAGTTATCTGTAATCTTATGTAAAGGAAAACACTACCCTAAATAAACTTCAATCATGTGGTTCTTCAGCTACCCCTACCCCACTGTGTTTTAATTTAGTCCACTCATAAAGGAAAGACAAACAGCTGTCTTAGCAACTATTGCCTGGAGGGGATTCGTTTTCTCTCCCTAGATAAAAGATTTGGCTGGGGGTTTGAGTGTGCATATCTGTACACTGTATCTTTCATCTTTTTTAACAAAAACAACTCAGAAGTTAATATGAAAGGAAAGTGAGTATTCACTGTGAGAGAGATTCATTTAAGTACACAGCCTCGAAGTTTGAGTCATTGGTGCTCAGTAACTGCTTGTTCATCATCATCCTCATTCTATGCAACACAATTAAGAAATATTGGTTCAAGCAATTTCAGAGGAAGCAAAGAGCTGAGTAAGTTGCTCAATGAGTTTGTCCCTGGGCAATATTACTCCAGGAAAATCTATACTAAACCAATAAACTATAGTTGATCCTGCCAGGAGTATTCATTAGGATCTCCAAAAGATGACAAAATAAACTGTATGTGAAATTGTAATACAGAATATTTGGATTATAAGTATTTTCAATTGTTCAATTTAAAAGTAAGTAGCCTTCCTGAAGATTTTATTACAAAGACATACCATGAATTGATTAGGAAAGAAAAATAGTTGAATATATATCACTTCATTTGCTGTTAACTAAAATAAGGTTCTAGCCAAGCTTGGGACAGAATTATGCAATGCATTGATACTTTAATAAAGGGTGATCTGAACTGGAATCAGTTTAGGAGTTTTCAACACTATTGTGAGAATCAGGCTGATCTATAAAGCTGTGAAAGATTTGATTACGACGGTTCAGATGTCAGAAGCCCCCTTGACTTTTCTTTCTGCTGATTATTTCTGGATTGCTGTTTTATTCAAGAATTTCATCGGACCACATACAAGGGAAGTTAATAAACTTTGAATGAGGGATGGAGGAGGTGAAACAAGCGATAAATTGAGCAGTGGATTCTTTGAATTGGCCCCAGTTCGGCAACAATTAGAGAACCAGAGATACCATGTCACTTTGAGACAATAAGGACTGCAGATGCTAGAAGCTAAAGACAATAAATGTGGAGCTGGAAAAGCACAGCAGGGCAGCCAGCATTCAAGGAGCAGGTAAATCAATGTTTTGGGCTGAAACTCTTCTTCAGCACTGGGGTCGGGGAGGGGGGAGCTGAGAAATAGAGGGAGCAGGGTAGGGCTGGGATAAGGGTAGAAGAGGTGGTGATTGGTGGATGCAGGTAGGGGATTATTGAGATTAGTGTGTGGGAAGGGTAGAATGGATAGGTGAGTGAGAAGATGGACAGGTTTGGTGAACTCAAAAGGGGGAGGGCTGGACACGAGATAAGGTGGAGAGATTTTGAAGCTGGTGAATTTAAGCTTCCAAGGCAAAATATCACCTACCTGCTCCACCTTTCCTACGCACCAATCACAATAATTCCCGTCAGGCATCCATCTATCACCATCTCGCCTCCCCTTTTCCCAGCCCAAAGCTCTTCCCTCTATTTATTTCTGGGCTCCCCTCCCCCTCCCTAGTCCTATCGAAGGGTTTCGGCCCAAAACGTTGACTTTTCTGATCCTCAGATGCTGTCTGACCTGCTGTGCTTTTCCAGCCTCACGCCTACAGACTCTACCATATCACTCAGATTTGTTTCACTTTAATGGCACAAAAATCTTTATTTAGGAGCAACATGCAGTGCATCAAATGTAAGTCATTGCAGTCCATAAAATAGAGCAAAACTAAATTCTTGAAAAGGCATACCTTTTGAAATTTAGGAGGATTTTCTGTTTGTAATGGATGAGATTTCCAATTGTAGAAAGTAAGGACTGAATTTTTTGCTAGAGAACTCTTGATAGCTGACAAGTTATGATTAGATTCGATTCCCTACAGTGTGGAAACAGGCCCTTCAGCCCGACAAGTTCACACCGCCCCATGAAGCATCCCACCCAGACCCATCCCCCTATAACCCACACACCCCTGAACACTATCGACAATTTAGCATGGCCACTCCACCTAACCTGCACATCTTTGGACTGTGGGAGGAAACTGGAGCACCTGGAGGAAACCCATGCAGACACGGGGAGAATGTGCAAACTCCGCACAGACTGTTGCCTGAAGCTGGAATTGAGCCCAGGTCCCTGGAGCTGTGAGGCTGCAGTGCTAACCAGTGAGCCACCGTGCCGTATCTTTAGACTTAATTCAAATACTTACATTAACAACGTAAAATACTGCAGATGCTAAAAATCTGAAATCAAAAGAGAAAAACCTGTAAATACTCAGCAGGTCAGGCAGCATTTTTAGTGGAAATCTGAAGTAGATAAAAATAAAAAAAGCCAAAAGAACTGCAGATGCTGTAAATCAGGAAACAAGACAGAAATTACTGGAAAAGCTCACCAGATCTGGCAGCATTTGTGAAGGAAAGAACTGTTAACATTTTGGGTGCGGTGGTCCTTCCTCAGAACTTGCTCAGAAGAAAAAAACTCTCAGAACTTTCCAGTGACAAGAATAGAAATTGCTGGAGAAGCTTGGGAGGTCTGATGGTAACTATAGAGAGAACTCAGAGTTAACATTCCTCTCCTTATACTGAGTATCTGGGTACATAGCTCAGTACCATTAGCAAATGCCATTATAACATTAGAACTGCAGTCCTGAGGAAGGGTCACTCGACCCAAAACGTTAACTCTGATTTCTCTCCACAGATGCTGCCAGACCTAGTGAGCTTTTCCAGCAATTTCTATTTCTGATTTATGGCATCTGCAGTTCTTTCAGTTTTTATTCAAAGCTACCAATATCTGTAAGAAACTCTCAAGTTGCCTCTCTTCGACAAGAATACTTTTTATAAAGTAGGACTGTTGGAGAGAAAATGAGTAAGGTTTTTAAATAACCGAATAGAAATGCCTAATTTAAATGCTCTGATACGTCCAGAAGCCTTTTGAGTGGACAAATGGATGGTGTTGCCACTTGCATGGTGTTGAAGCCTTCATAGATATTGCAAAGTCCAAATGCATTTAGAAAGGGTTAAAATATTGCATTATGACATATAATGAGATACAGTCAAGGTAGACTGCATTAGACTGCATCTACAGTTCTTTGGATCATGTATTTTAATTTGTCTAAATCCCATCTGAATACTACCAATCTTTCTCATTCTGAGCATCTGGGCACATAACTCAGTACCATTAGCAAATGTCATTACAGCATTAGAATTGCCCTTCTCTCATAATTTTTATGAATAATGTAAACAATAAGGAAGTCAGAGCAGACTTTGGTAGACTGCCACCAGTCATTGCTTCCTGGCAGAACGTTTGATATCCATCCTCATCTTCCAATTTCCTTTGCCAAAATAAATTTCAGTCTGGTTGACTAAATCACCATTAATTCCAGACACCTTTATCTTCCTCAGAAGCCTGAGATGCAGAACCTTGTCAGATGCCTTCTGAAATTCTAGATATATTGTACCTATTAAATGGAATTTGTGCACTAATTAAGTTACCTCTTCAAATAATTGCAGTAGATTTGTGAGGTATGACCAATTGCTTCTAAATTCATGCTGACTACCCCTTACGACAAACATGCTCTTTAGAGGAACAGTCATATCATCTTGTAAAATGCTTTTGTACAGTTTTCTCACTATCAATGCTAAACTAACTGGCCTATGCTTCCATAATTATCTCCCTTCCTTGTATTTTTTTAAATCGGCCGTTTAAGTGCCATTTATCAAACTGCAGATCAATCTTTATGTTTAAATAGAACATAGAACATAGAAAAGTACAGCACAGTACAGGCCCTTCGGCCCACAATGTTGTGCCGTGGAATAATCCTAATCCAAAAATAAAATAACCTAACCTACATTCCCCTCAATTCACTTCTGTCCATGTGCATGTCCAGCAGTCGCTTAAATGTCACTAATGACTCCGCTTCCACGACTACCGCTGGTAAACTATTCCACGCGCTCACAACTCTCTGGGTGAAGAACCTCCCTCTGATGTCTCCTCTATACCTTCCTCCTAACACCTTAAAACTATGGCCCCTCGTGGCAGTCAATCGTGCCCTGGGGAAAAGTCTAATATTTGCAATATTAGCTCATAAACTTTTTTATGAGGAACCATTGATGTTGCAGCAATTGTGGCCAATGTTTCTTTTATGTATGAAAGTTTTGTTTTGATTATTTTTGCTTTCCAGCCTTCTGTTGTAGTGCGAACATTTAACCTACAGACTACGTGATCCACCATACTAAAAATGACATTATTTCCAGGTTCCAGCCTTGTTATGTTCCAACTGGGAAGCTAAATATGTTCAATAATCTTCAGAGGTTACTCAATGATTCAGTAGGATTGCTACATCATGAGCAAGTCAACCTGGAAAAAGCCTGGGGTTAGAATGGAGGGAGGAGACAGGGAGAGGGGAAGCATTTGATCCAGCATGCTGAAGCAGTTTCTTTTAAGGAGTATGATCTTTCTAGCACATAAAAAAATTCCCCTTAAGCATTTCAGGCCGATTTTGGAACAGCCTCTTTTGATAATGACACATCAGATTGCTCAGTGCATAGCTCACAACGAGAGAGGATGTGCATCGGACACTGTGTTCCCGCAGGGTTTGAAAGGCTCATACAGGGTACACCAGTTCAAATATTCAGCCAACCCCTTGCCTGCTTTAGGTGGGAATGTTGGCCACCCATGTACACATCCTCTAACAATCATATCAGGCAATTTTCCAACGTGTAGCCTCTAGATCCCTGCCATTTTCCAAAGACTTGTGGCTTGGAAGAGGGCAACAAGCAATAGAAAATTACCACCATTATATGTAATCCAGTCAAAGAGATCAGGTATTTGTAAGAATAGAGTGTTAGGAGGCCCTGGTTAAGTACCAGCTCCTCCAGCGCATTGTCACAACACGTTAGAAAAAAGTCAACAATTTCTCCCTCCAATCCCATTTTCATTTGGTTCCCTTCCTCCCTCCCCACCTTTCCCTCACTTTATTGTATTGCACTGCTTCGACAGGCTTTACATGTAAATTGGGAATTTAGTTGGAAACTTGGATGATTTTGGCTGTGGAGGATAAAGGGTGGAAAAAGTAAGGCACATGACTTGGTGGTGGCAAAATCTTTTCTAAAGTATCTCTAGATGTCGTGGATTCAAGTCTCAGCTGCACCAGAGGTGCGTTCTCGCACATCTGAACAGGTTGAATAAATTTTTTAAAAAATCACAATTTCTGCCTCCAATTCCATTTCAATTTAATGTCCTTCCCTCTTTCCCTACCCTTTTGTTATTCATGCTCCAGCAGGCAGAGCCTATTATTTGTTAATTCTTTAATTAATGACAGGAGCAATTTGGTGGTAGTTGATCAAAAAATGTCACTAATTGTATCTTCAGGTAGAGTTATCTGTGAGGCAAGTTTTAATAATGTATTAATTGCATTGACAAGAGAAGGACATTGTTCAACCAAGTACTTAGCACACTTACAAAAAGTGTCTTCAGGTACACTGGGTTGGTACGTAGGAAGCAGAGACATGCATTTTGTGGCTAAATCTTTTACCAAGAAAATTGCTGGTGTCAAGTTTCATACTTCACTAGCTGGTTTGGAATCGAAGCAAGGGAGAGAGAGAGGAAAGTCTTATTTTACACAGCAAGTTGGATTGTGAATGCTTTGGCTGAAAAGGTGGCTGAAGTAAATCAAATAACAACATTTAAAATCAGAAATAGATGAACGCTAGAAAAGGAAGTCTTCCAGACTTCAGGAAAAATTGGAGATAGTGTTAATTAAAGAACTATCCCAAAGAATTATTATGGATACCGTAGGGATTGCAATGAGGTCAGCCAGGTGGACCTCCCAGAATATGAGTCGCCTGATTGGTGCTGTTAATCTGTTAATCAGGGAGCCCTGGCTGACAGATATAAACAGGTGTGTCAGAGGTTCTGTTGTTTCTTAGACCCGGTTCTGAGGGAGCAGGATCCGTGTCAAGGACTCTCCACATGTGCATAAAGGGTGACTTATTGATGGGATATTGGCTCCTGTGGAGTTATTTCACGCACAATAGATGCCAACTTGCAGACTTGGTGAAACTACAGATGGAAAGTAAGTGTCCTTCACCTGAACATCAGCAATTATGTCTGTATCCTAATTTCAAGAGCACAGCCCCTCTTTCTGGTAAATTTCCATGAGGCAGTTTTGCAGCTTAACTCAAACTCTACCAACTATACTAAGCCTCGTGCCTTGAGCCTATATTTATGCTAGTTACTATGTTCAAACTGATGTCAAAGTGCAAATTCGGGCTTCATGACTACATTCTCACTTGTGAGCCACTATGTTGTGGTTTTAAATTCATGTCTGGGTGCATAATCCAAACTAACAATCCCATGCAATACCAGGGAAACACAACACAATCACAAATGTAATCCATTGGATGGCATGAATTAGTACTCCATTATCTGCTCAGATGCACATAAAATATCCCACAGCAGTTTTCAAAAAGACAACATTTTCCTTGGTGTCTTGACCAATATTTATCCTTCAGTCAACATCACTAAAAACAGATCATCACAGTGTTATTTGTGCAGATTATCAATGCGAGCAGATTTGCTGTCATGTTTCCAACATTACTACAGTAGACACTCTTTAAAAATACTTAATTGTCTCAAAATGCTTTGGCACTTCCTAAGATCATGAAAGATTCTTAAAAAATCTAAGTGTTTTTCTCTCACATCAGACCTATGCAACTATCAGGAAACACCATCTCCAGGGATTGCCCATCTCTTCAAACTCAGCCAAGCTGACTTGATACAGACTACATCTTAATGATGCCTTCAAACTTACAGTCTACAATGGATTCAATTTCAGCTCTGAGATGTAAAAATACAACAAGTAAACTACATTAGCATCTACGCTTAATTGAAAATTTCAAACTCAGACTAATCAACACTTGGAGTGGAACATAGCTTATAATTTATTCCAAAATTATTTCCAATGTTTTCTTAGATATTTAGAATCTAGACGTTCTATTTCAGCTAAATGGCTCCGATGATTTCAAAAACTTTGCTAGTAAAATTCAGCCATTTCTAAGCATCGTCATGCATCCACAGTAAGGTTACTGCTATCCTGTCACTTGGAAACTGTATCTACAACCAGTTACGTTTGGTTGGTGCTTGATGCGTGAGGGTATCAGTTTCCTGTTTGCTTACTTCGCTTGTTGACGATGTATCCAACTGTCTTTTAGACCCTGTAGGTGGAAACACTGGAGAAAAAGTTGCAAAATTTAGCAGAGCTTCACACCCTTACTGGCGAAGTCTTCATCCTTTGGAAAGTAAAAAACACTTGTCCAAGAAAGTTTGAAGTGAGTTCAATTCCCTGCAGATTCAGTCACACTATAAAAGCACTGAAGGACTTATAACAGTGCTGACATTATTAGCTCCTTTCAAATGCAGTCTTGTGGTTATAGACAGTGACAAGCCCCAGTAGCTTTGTTTTCACTTTGGCAATAAACAGCTCATGAGTGTAACAAATGGAAAAGTGGCTTGTTCAAGCCTTCTGTTTTTACTCAACACTACTCAACCCCTCCTGTTAAGTAGGCATGTTTATAATGTCTCCAAGAAGAAAAGGAGGGGGGAAAAGCCAAAGACGTGGACTGATAAATCCCATGATTGACACAAGCATTAGTTATTACCAAGTCAAACTGAAAGGGGCATGTTACCTTTTGAAAGAAGCTTCAGTTCAAGCCTTTTTCCACATTAACAAAAACTGTGTGCAGCGCATATAGAGGAATTGTCTATAGTGGATTTAAAATAAATTAAAGAAATACAGGTAACAAAACAGAGCTTTACATGGGACTAAGATAACACAGCAACTCATATGACAACAGAAAGCTAGACATTATCAGACTTAGTTTTAGAAAGCAAATGCTAGTGTGCTTGTACAATCTTTCTCTACTACTTTGACAAAGGTGTTACATCACAGATGCATTGTACATCAATGACTTAAACAATCATTCACTTGCATTTATTTCTGGGCAGTAGTGTGTCACTTAGGTTTACCACAGTTGTGGATCCAGATAGTGTCATAAGAAGCAAACCACCACCCAGTATGCATCATCTGAAATTTGAGATTGTACTTCAGCTTTTTAATGTGCACAAGGTAGGTCATTCCCCATAGCATGAAGTTAAACGAAACCAGATATGACTGTAACTCACACCGTGTGTTACAGTGCTGCATTAGTTCAGATCATGTAACTAAGCCATATAGGAGGTCCATCTAAACTCTTGTTAATGCCCCAGTAAATGTCATTATATGTAATTCTATGTAACTCGTACCGAGATTTTTTTATGACTGGTTAAACACTGGATTTCTTGGAGCTTTTTCTATGTATTTGAAGCTGATGACGCTGATGACAGTTAAAACTAATTTCAACAACAAAAGGAATGTCAACACTTTTAGGCATTGCATTTAAATTATTTTTCTCCTCCTCTTTTAGATTCATTGACGTCATTTATAAATCAGAGGATATGCACACGGGTGGGTGGGCAGATGGGAAGGCAGCTTATTCTCAGGACACTGTTAACAGTATTGTGTTACATGTGAGAAAGAGCTGCTTAACTGTTATTTATCCTCTGACCAGGAGACTGGAGGATCTCTAAAGTGGTAAAAAAAAACATAGTCAACATCCAAGTACCTCATGATACAGGGGAATTTCAACCAAATGAATGACTACAGCAGTTATTTCATAGATACTCAATATCTTGTGTGTGTTTTTACAGAGCAAAGAAAATTCTCATTTGCTGACATCATCACTGAAGCATTCCCACCTTGATGTCATAGGAACATAAGAAATAGGAACAAGAATAAGCTACTTGGTCACTCTAGCTGCACTGTCATACATACATTGTGGAAGCCAGTCATTTGGCCCATCGAGTCCATACTGACCCTCTGATCCAGACCCAATCCCCCCAACCCAGCATTTCCATGGCTAGTCCACCTAGACTGCACATCCCTGGATACGATGGTCAATTAAGCATGGCCAATCCAACTAACCTGCACATCTTTGGACATGGGAAGAAACCAGAGCACCAAGAGGAAACCCACGCAGATTTAGGGAGAACATAGAAACTCCTCACAGATAGTTGTCTAAGGATGCATTCGAACTCTGCATCCCTGGCACTGTGAGGCAGCAGTGCTAACCACTGAGCCACCGTTCACCCAATCACTGCTTTCAATAAAGATGATGGCCAACCTGATTGTGGCCTCAACACCTGTCAATTGCAATTCCTTTTCTTCTGAGACTTCTCTTGCTGCCAGGCTCACATATAGGGTTAAGTACTATGTATCTGCTTTAGTTGTCATTTGGGCAGGCTTTCTGAGAACTCTCAGCCTCACACCTGGCTGACAAACTAACTTGATTTCAATTTGTTGGATGGACCCTTTGCACGTCCATCAAAGGGTTCTGAAAACACATCCAAAGAAGACTAAAATTTGAATAGATTAGCAAGTCAGCAATGTGGCACTTGGAATGAGGTCAGCCGGGTGGAATATGATTTCCCTGACTGGGGCTGCTAGCCTGGCCCAGTCAGGGAGCTCGGACTGACAGTTATAAACAGGAGTGTCAGTGGCTCTGTTCACTCGAGGAACCGGCTCTGAGCTAGCTGGGCCAGTGTCATGAACTATGCATGTGATGGGATATTGGCTTTGTGGAGTTATTTCAGTGGTGATGAGAGAAAAACACATCCCTGAAGAGATTTGCTTGCGACAGTTTTTTTTGAGTTGGGAGTAAACATGTCTGACAACATACCATTATTTGGGAAGCTTGACATTTTCAACACTGCCTTCAAAGACTGGGACCAGTACATGGAAAGTATATTTTCTGGAAAAATAACATTGAAGTGGATGAAAAGTGACAAGTAATTCTCCAGACAGCTTGTGGAACTGCGGATTTTTTTGGTTATTGGAAGTCTAACATTTCCCAACGCATCAGATAATAAAATCACTTCAGGTGTTGACATAGTTAGCTAAGGAATATGTAAATCTAAGCCTCCTCTAATTCTGAAATACTATTAGTTTTATTTTGCAATTCAAGAACTAGGGGAATCTGTATCAGGATTTTTGTTGATGTTAAGACACATAATTTTGATTTAATCCTAAGTGAGATGCTGACAGACGGTTTGGGATTTGTAATTAATGATGTGACCGTGTCAAAGCATCTACGAGCTGAAGACCGACTGGACTTCAAACAGGCACTACAACTTGCTTTGTCTTGAGAATATGTGGCCAGAGGAGCTTATGACTTATGGGGTATTCTGAGGGAAGTGGATACCCACCCCAGGCCAAGTGACTTAAGGAGCACCATTTGAGGGAAGGCAATTGCATAGGCTCACTCAGGACATTTTCTGAACAGAGGGGCTTTAGGTCAGCCCACAGTAAAACATAAAACAAAGCCAAGCCTCAGCTAAACAGTTATGTTTTCTCAAGGATCCAGGTTGCAGGCCATTGTAATTGCTGCCAGTATATGGACTTGAGACAGCAAGGGAGCCCTACGTGGTCTGACTTGAGGAAAACAACACAATGTGCACACCGTGGAAAGTCCACCTACAGCTGATATGGAACTGTTAAATTGCTTAGCAACATCTAGATCAGAACCAATCAAAATAAGCTCCACCGATGGTGCCTGACCTGCTGTGTTCCTCCAGCTCCACGCTGAGTTGTCTCTGACTCTAGCATCTGCAGTTCTTGCTATCTCCCAATCAAAATAAATGCCTGGTTCTAATGGAGGTTGATACCAATGTGGGTGTATTAGTGATTGCAGAACCTTTATTTACCAAAATTCGTGCTGGGCTCCACTCTTGAGTTTGCAGAAGACCTGAGCAAGGCTGAGAAACTATAATGGGGAACCCTTACAGATTAAGGGTACAACTTCGGTTCTGGTCTCTTACAAAAAGCAGCTGGTTCAGTTACCACTGGTTGTACTAAAAAGCTCAGGTCTGAGCTTGATGGGACAAAATTGGTTGAGAAAGATTCACCTTGTTTGGCTCAACATTTTTCAATTAGAAAATAGCTGCTTGAGTGAAACCCTAATTAAAAACCCAGACGTTTTTCTGGAAGGTCTAGAGACTATCAAAGGGGTTGAGACCACTTTGCATGTTGACCAGGAAGCAGTTCCACGATTCTGCAAGGCCTGCCCAGTGCCATTTGCTTTATGGACAAAAGTAGAGGCAGAAATCAGGAATTTGGAAAGTGAAGGAAACATCAAACCAGTCCCGTTTGTGGAATGGTCAGCATCGGTCGAATTGATTATGAAGCTAAAGGGGTAAGTTCACCTTTGTGGGGATTTCAAATAAACAATAAACAACATTTTGCAGTGGAATAAATGCTAATCTGTCGTATAGAAGATTTACATGCAAAGCAGACAGAGGTGGGGATGCTATCCTTCACGAAACTTGTTATGAGCATTGTGTTCCTGCAATTACAGTTAGATAAGGATTTGAGGATTCCCAGAAGTGTGCAACAACTAATACACATAATGGTTTGTATCAATATATAAGACTGTTTTTTGGAGTATCATCAGTCGTTGCCATTTTCCAGTAGACAATGGAAAACATTTTACAAGGTCTGCCCCAGGTCACCGTTTATCTGGATGACATGCTGGTAACTGGGAAGGCCAATGAAGAGCATTCAGAGAACTTGAACTAAGCACTTAAACATTTCTCCAAGGTGGGCATATGCCTTAGTAGGGGAGTGTGTGTGTTCCAGTCACCACAAGTGGCCTACTTGAGTTACAGAGATGGCAAGATCGGGTTACACCTTTTGGAAGATAAATTGATAGTGACCAAAGGAGCCCCTGCCCCCACATCTGTACCAGAATTAGGTACATCCTTGAATTGGTGCAATTATTATGGAAAATTAATATGTAACCTTGTCTCCATCCTGACACCCTTACAACTGCTATTGACAAAAGGTCAGCATTGGAAACAGTCTTGCAGCGAAGATGTAGCCTTTAGGTAGTGAAGAAGCAGCTATTGTAGTCTAAGGAGTTGGCACATTATGATCCCAAGCTAGTGGTCTTGCTGACATCAGGGTAGTTTTGGCTCACCAGTGGCCCAATGGAGAGGAACACCTGATAGCGTATTCTTCCCAGACTTTGGCTGATGCCAAACGCAAATATGCCTGAATAGAGAAGGAAGTTTTGGTGGTCATCTCTGGTGTGACAAAATTCCACCAATACTTAAACAGGTGTAAATTTATAATGGTGATGGACTACAAACCCCTGCTAGATCTTCTTAAAGAGGACAATGCCCATTGCTTCAGGTCAGATTCATTGGTGGGCTCTTATTCTGAGAGTGTACAGTTACAAGCATGTGGACTAATGCAAAGCTGCAACCTCACAAATGGGCAGGAATAAAACATATCCAGCCCCTTAGAACTTTTGGCTATGCTGCCAGAACCCCAGGAGTTCTTCCCCACCTCTGAGCATTGAAGAAACATCTGAGCACGAGATGTTAATGATGTTATCACCTGAAGAAGAACTGAAATTCCTGCTGGGGTGCTCCAGGTGAGAAGCAGGCTGCGTTCCAATACACACCACCAGTATCCAAGGAAGAGTCAGAGGAACTGGACCTGGGGCAAACAATGCCCCAGGAGAAGCTACAGGAAAAAGAACGGCCTATGTCCCAGAACTTAGAGGGGGAGAGATGTCGTGATTGGGACCAGTCCAATCAGGTTGTTCTCTAAGCTACCAAGAGTTCTGAGGAAGTGTCATTAGACCCGAAACGTTTACTCTGATTTCTCTCCACAGGTGCTGCCAGGTCTGCTGAGCTTTTCTAGCAATTTCCGTTTTTGGACCTCACAGAATATGAGTTCCCTGATTGGGGATATTAACTCAGTCCAATCAGGGACCCCTGGCTGACAGATATAAATGGGGTGTCAGGGGTTTTGTTCACTCTACGAGCTTGCTCTGAGCTAGCTGGTCAGTATCATACATTGTGCAAATGTAAATAAACGATGACCTGGTGATGGGATACCAGCCTTTGTGTAGTTATTTTAAGCATGACTGGCAATAGTTTTGTTCCTTTCCCTGGATTTTAGGATGTGATGCATTTTTCCAAAACAGTCACCTTCTGTGATTTTGAAACCAAACCCTTTTGAGGGGAAGATTAACTTTCCTCTCAGTACCAGATAATACCACCAAACTTCCCCATTTCTGCAGTGTACGGACATAAAACTTCCCCATACGATATTGATATGCTAGCAGTGCAATTATCTATTCCTAGATCTCCTTTAACACAGAACTGACTTCTAAACTCTCACAACAGAATTATTATCCAATACTTCATGCCCTTTCTGAGAATCCAAATTTAATCTTTCAGTATGGGGTGACTTCATTCAACATCACCCATCACCTTCCATCCCCTTACAGTGCCATAGACCTGGGTTTGACTCCAGGCTCAGGTGACCATCTGTCCATGCCTGTATGAATTTCCTCTGGGTTTCTTCCCCCAGTCCAAAGATGTGCACATTAGATGGATTGGCCATGGAAAATTCAGGATTGCAGGGATGGGATATGTCTGGGTGGGAAGCTTTTCAAAGGTTCAGTGTGGACTCAATAGGCTGAATGGCCTGCTTCTACACTGTGGGGATTCTATGATTTGCCCCTTCCTGTGGGATTTATAACCAAACCGTTCGGAAGCCAATGACTTCAATAGTCCTCGTGACATTGAACAAGAGTTGTTTGAGTCCCTTAACACAAATAAGGGGCCTGGAACCCACCCATAACTGCTTGGCACATAAGAACTTCCTATTGCACCGTCTTGTGTCCCCTTATTTCATTAGGATAAGGATAAAGACAATGGGTGCATTTAGTATCTTGGACTTCAGGTTCATATCCATTGAACAGCATCTGCTGTAAAATACATATTTTGTAGCTGGCTTTGGATTCATGTCCCTAGAGGAGCAGGGCACAGTTTGATTTCTTAGTTGTCGGTAGGTAATAAAATCATAACATGAAATGGAGAAAAACTTGGTAGGCAAAAAAGATGTAATCCATGGCATATATATGACTTCAAAACAGTTTCCTTGAATGTGAGCATTAATCACAAGTGTCTTCCATTTCAAAAGGTAGCCTTGGCAATGTCAAACTTTGAAATTTCCTGAGAATGTGAAAGGCACTATCTAAGATGAAATTTAAATACGTTTGGTCAGTTGTTTCGAGTTGAAACTAGAAATGTTTAAGCTGTATTTGTTTTAAAGCCCTCTCCAGCTTCTTCTTTCTTTGAAGGACTGCCCACCTCTCTTGAATATAATTGTTGCAACATACAGCCTAATTACCTGGTATTTCACTTGCACTGACATTGAAGCTTGCTGTTGCACAATTGTGTGGGAGGCAAAAAGTCTTCTCGGACTTAGGCCAGCGTCCTGCACATGTAGGATACCAATTGTGCAGCCACTGCACAGTAGCAATGCCACATGGTGTGTTCAACTTATTGCCTATGTTTTTGAGATACTTTACCTTTCCAGGGTAATTTGCAAAGGTAAGGTACTCCCTGCATATCTGGTACAGACATATCTTTGGTGGCAGTAAGACTTCCTTTTGGATAAGTAAGGCATCTTTTGGTGAATGGAAAAGATGTGCTTGTGCATAAAAAACTACATAAATGGAATGGAATTGACAGTACTGCCAAGGAGCTCCTTAAGAAAAGGATGGATTTAAAAATGTTATCTCAAAATGCCTGCTCACATAAAACTATTACATTGTTTTACAGATTTCCCAGACTATTATTTTTTCGGTGGGGGGCCTATCAGGAGAATATATTGAAAGGCTATTCCAATGCTCAATGAATATAAATTGGTTTTTGATTATAGGCAGTTAACTACTTCAGGGATATGTAATTAATTTAAATGTTCATTTTCATAAAATGTTAATTGAAAGAATTCATAAGTATGAGCTGCTTCTGTTTCTTTTTTTTTGCTTCCCGTTGTGATATCATTTAAAAAAAACAGTTAGCATCTGTGTGGGTACTAAGTGAGTTGGAATGGAAAGGCAAGGGCAAAAGGTGGTGGGTGGAGGTATAAGTTGACAAAGGAACTATGAAAGACTATGAGAATGATTGGGCCATAAAGTATCATGAGAGTGTTAGGGGGTGAGTAAAGGGAATGGGCATTGGGAGGCACAGGTGCCATGAAGTTTTAGCAGAATGGGTAAAAGTACAATGGTTAAACAGGTGACGATGGTCTAAGAATGATGGGCAGATGGTCATATGGTGGCTTAGGGGCAATAGATGGACACAGCTCATGGCAAATGGGTATTGGGTGGTGTAGGGATATAAGGCCCTATAGGGAGTGATATAGATGGGGTGTGCTGGAGTTTGGTGAGTCACCAATACTCCAATGCTTTAAACTTTATTTCTAACCTTCTAAACTCTAAACTCCAAAGTATTGGAGACCCAAGGCAGGCTTTCCACCCAGCTCACTTTGGGAGCGGGCAGTCTCCTGGGTTCTTCCTGGATGGCCTAATCCAACTCCCAATCCAGTTTGCCCACTCCAGGGCAAAAGTTGGAAGAGCAGGCGACCCATTTTAAAAGTCAAGTTCACAGATGCCAGACATTTCCTGCTTCTACAACCTGTGAATCAAAATCATTGCTGTGTTTGCGAAACCCAAACTGATACCACTATTGAGCAGTGCTTACCGAACTATCCTAAACTGCACTAGCAACTAAATTAGAATAATTAGTCAAGCTCATAATGTGGTTAATTTACACATGTAGAAAAAACACAGAAACACAGAAACCATCTTTTGCAAACAGAAATATATTCCAGCCTTGCATCCCTTTAAAATTACCCTGAGCTTCAAGAGCCCATAGTTTCCAATTGCTTTCTCCCTGTCAACACCTCAGCCAATCAGAGTTGAATTGCCAACAGTTTGAATGTTGGGATTGTTTGAAATTTGGTATTTTGGTACTCGTGTCACTGAATGCAAGACATAATGTGTCAGAGACATGTCTCTCTCTCTCTCTTCAGCAATATGAATGAAATGTAATCAATTCCAGAAGTTATGATCCAGGCAGCAAGCATGAATTTATTACTCAAAACATCCATGTTTGCACAAGTCAATCACATGCACAGTCTCTGCTTCTCAGGTGAGTCAGTCAACAGTGATATGCTTCACTCAAGCCCAAACTAGATGGAAACAGTAATTATTTGCTATAACAGCTCGTCCTGAAGCCAGATGAACATTTAGAATTATAATTATTTTTCTGATTGTGTTCAGCAGGCAAGTGTCACATAGGGTGTGCCAATATGTCAACTTCACCAATGTCCTGCATTTTTATAGGGAAGTAATGCAACTCCACACAGAAGTCCTGACATTTGATGGACTACTCCCTCTTTTCCCCCATTGACAGCAGAAAAATCACAAAGGAGAATGACTGGGACAGTATTAACAGGGATCGAAACAATTAACAAAGAATAATATACCTGGCATTAAACCCCTTTTCAGAGGGTGGGAAAGCTTCATTCAGCATTCATGGCAAAGAAGGGAGTCATTTGGCCTCTTGTGTCTAATATCATGCTCTCCTTTTGATCATTTTTACTTTATTCCTCAAAGTGCATTGCACAGGTGGACAAAGATTTCAAACTTGTGTGCAAAAGGGCAGAACAGGTGGTAGTAAATCAGTAGCCTATCCCTCTTTCCCTAAAGCCAATGATAAATGTCTCATGCAACCCTGCCATGCTACACGTTAGAGGATGATAAAATGCTTGTACATAGTGGGCATTTCTTTGTTATCGTTTGGCATTGATGAGCTTCTTATCCCACTCTCTACTTTGACATTCAATGGCAGAGCCCAAACCCACAGGTGTGCTGGGCCCTGATGTGTATTAATAGAATACTTTCTAACGGCGTCCAACTATTTTTGTTGTAAACCTGAAGGCAAAAGTCTTATGTCACAATAATGAACCTCAGTCCAATTCATAGACCAGTATTCCTTTGCTTTCACACTATCAGCTTTATAACATTGATAATGAAGGAGATACCATTGTTGTCTATTATTGAATGTCAGTATAATTCAATTCAGTATTATAATACTGTATTATAATATAGTATAAATTATATATACTATATTCAGTGTACATAAAATACTTCAGTATAAAAATTGCCATAGTGAGGGCAGATTGTTATAGGAATACCTAATGAAGCTATAGAGATACTTAGAATAAGGATGTGGCCAGAACAGGCACAGAATGGAAACCTCCAATTTGCAGGTGCTCACCAATAGCAGGATGTCAGATTTCAGTTGGGTCTGCATGCTAGTGAGGTTAAGTTGGCTTTGTCTTCTAAAGCAAGAGAAAACAGGCAAAAGAATTTTAAAAAAAACCTTTGAAAGGTAAATCCTGTCTACAGGTGTTTTGTATTTGGACTAATTCATGACTGACTGATGCTGAAAGTGATAACTGGTCAAGTCTTTAAAACACAAGGCAGTGGATTCAAGGGGGCAACTGGCCAACTCCTTGCTCCTGTTTCTTGTGTCTTTACAATCAGAGCTGTCAATCTACTGAGATCTCAACTGATTCAGAATTTGAGACAGGGCCAGTTCTTGAGACCTGTTCTCACCGCTCACAGAGTCATAATGTCTTGAAACTGTACAGCATGGAAACAAACTCCTCAGTCAAACTTGTCTATGCTGACCAGATGTCCAAAATTAACCTAGTCTCACTTTCCAGCATTTCGCTCGTATCCCTCTAAACTCTTCCTATTCATATACCCATCCAGACGTTGTAATTTTGCCAGCCTCCACCACTTTCTCTGGTAGCTTGTTTCATACACGCACCACCTTCTGCATGAAAAAGTTGCCCCTTAGGTCCCTTTTAAATCCTTCTTTGTCCAGCAGCAACACTGTAAACAACACCAATGCACTTTTCTAAAATTCCTTTATTCTTTCCTCACACTTGATATTTAATAATATAGACAATGCAGGTTTTTAATGTCTGTTTCCAGAGCTAGGTCTTTTTCCTGGAACTAGTCAATAAGCAGTTGTCAGATGTTCCAGCTTGAGCCACATCATGCTGCACCAAATATGGCTAACGAGGACACTCCAGCCCTTACTGCCTGCCACAGATAGATCAACAGGATTTACAGATTGATAATCAGTGCACCCTCCAAAACTATCCAGTTCTGGAGTGAAACTCTAACCTTTAGCTTCTGGCTCAGAGTCTGGGGGCACTACCAAATGTGCCATAAGAAATCTCCTCTAATATCAGTAGAACAAAGGTAAAAACATTTAAATGTTATTTAATCCATCTAACTTTCAGTATCTTGGCACTAAGTCCTTTTCCATAACACGAAGAATTTCTTTTAGGTGGTGGGGATGTGAAGGTGCACGTAACGTTTATTCCAGAACTCAGTCTTACTTTTTAATCGGTGCACAGAGTGGAAAGCTTTAACAAGGTTGCCCTGTTGCTCCTCTGAAGTTTTCAGGTCAGTCACTTACTTTTTAAATCACCTTCTGAGACCATGAGCTTTGCTACTGTTTTTTTTTCATTTTACTTGTGCTAATGGTATGGTGAATAGTAATAAATCAATGGTAAAAAAATTATGCAATCAATGGTTTTACATTTCTCTCAAAGTTAAAAAAAGTTAAATTATACAGTCCCTTATGCCAATAAAAAAGTGAATAATTGTTTATAGAGAAAGAAACATTTTTAATGGATCTGTGCCATTAAATCCACCCCCTTCAGGAATCCTGGAAGTAATATACAAGAACCAGATGTTACAGTGAGGTACCTCTCCAATGAAAACACGAATGTCAGGTTTAAGCCACAGCGAGAAAGACACATTGGAAAAATTTGGTTCCGCATGATGCGCGGAAGCAGAGTTCACTTCCACTAGAGACAGCCGACTGTTGTCAAAGCAAGGAAGCCTATGTGGAGGAAAGTTTGCGCTTTCAAATAAAACTCAAATTGTAGGTGTACTCCCTCCGTCAAGTTATTTCTTGCATCTAATGTGTATAAATAGGTCTTATGGCAATACATCATCCGAACGTATGCAGCGACAGCAACGTTAAAACAGAATCTCTGATCTCGCTCAGTTGAGTTCCTTTTTCACCAGAAGCTGCTGAGTTTCTGGGGTACACTTCCCTAGGTGTGGCCTGGCCTCTGACATTCCACCCAAGGTTGGAGAGCCGAGATAATGAATGTTTATTTAGTTAGGGTGTCCAGCCCATCCCTATCTGTCTAGACATGCACACCTTTCAGAAGAAGTTGCCCAATACTTTCCCTCCCAGGCCTAAAGGCACTGATGGCAATTGCAGTGCCACTGACTGTTTCATGAACTGAGATCAGCCCCATTTAGCAAAGGCTAGAAATTAAACAATGGGTCTTCCAGTCTGCATGGCGTGGGGGGCACAACACATGCCATAGTATCATTCCACCCTATATCAAGCTAGCTCAATGCATAGCACAATTGCTATCCTACAGCAGTTCTCTAGTAAGCTAAGTGGTTAAGTAGCACGGACACCCACATCTAAATTATAACGCTACTTGCTACTCGTAAGAGCATTTGTATTTTGGTATCCTTTCTTTGAGTATAAATAGTATATGCAGTTTCTGTCTCCCATCTCTTTAACAAGGCTGAACTTATCTGATGTCCATCTTCAGTCTTCAAAATTGTAGTTTTATCTGGTGATCTGTCATCTTCAGAGTTGCCACCCTCACACCCGCCTTCTCTCTGAGGTGTGACAGCCAGCTCCATCTGCAGTGCATATGATCCTACTTTGTCCTGGTCCAAATCAAGATCACCTCCAGCCCCATTCATTTGCATACCTTCTTGAACATTTAATACACCTCAGTAAAGTTGTTATAGATCTCTAGAGATCTGTATAACTCAAAACGGGAAAGAAATGCTTTACATTAACATCATTTCTGACTTAAATCCAACAAATTTACGTATCAGTAAAGAACCTACATAGAAATTACAGTGAAGAAACATGTAATTTGACACAGTTAGCTTTTGTCAGTACTTACGGTTGATATGCCAGGGTTAAATGAAGTAGGGAGGGAAATGTACAGTCTGTGAAGTTTCCTACCGCCTAAAATGGTAATGCAAGCAATCAATTGTTAAAATTTAAATTTAAAATTAAAGTGTGGCTTTTTTAAGATTCATTGTGCTCTTGTGGCAACATCTCCAACACAAATATAAGTGCTAGAAATGCTCAGCAAGTCTGGTGAGAAATAACAGAGTTAATGTTTTAGTTTGACGACCTGTCATTGAAACTGGAAGAAGTTAAAGATGTAGCAGGTTTCAAATAACTACGGACACATGATGAGTTCTTTTGGAACAGTGTCTGGACTCAATTGTGGACAGGTCAAAGTGGAACTGAAAATTAGAATGACAGAACATCAGAAGCTCAAAGTCACACTTGGGGACTGAATGATCTGCAGAACTATTATCTGATTAGCACTTAGTCTCCCTAAACTCTGGGAGATCACATGCTGAGGAATAAATATAGTGGCGAATTGAATTGTGTACTTAATTAAAAGAAATACAAAGCAAGATTAGGGCAATGGACAGCGAAGAGAGAGGATATGAAAGCACCAGTGCTCTATAGTAATGTACGATGGGAAGAAACTGGGAGCATTGGCAGGGATTGGGTAGTTCTGGGTAACAGGAGAGTAGGCCAGCATGTAGTGCAGGGAATGGTCCCATCAGGATGCTGAAATAGGACAGGAGTGAACATGTGATTGAAGGTGGCATCACACTGGTCTTGGAGAAAGGTGGCTCATTGAATATAGAGATTGGTCAGGTAGAAGATGAAAACAAGGGGAGTCCTGTCTGAGTTCTGGGATTTGAGGGAGTGAATGAGAGCAGAAGGACAAGAAATGGAAAGAATTGCAGGCTTGATGACCGTCCCTATAATAATGGGGCCATGTCTTAAACTGAAAGCAAGGGAGATATAGGTTGTTCAGTTGCAGAATGTTACATTGTCAGAGACAGATGCCATGGAGGCAAAGATAATGAGAGAATGGAAATGATTTGTGACACAATGTGGTCAAGGTAATTGTGGGATTCACTGAGCTCATAGCGATTGATATTAGTTACAGTATTAACGCTTGAATAGTTGCTGTTGTGGATTTGTACCAAAGAATTTGTCAAATTAACATCAGACTCCAAAATGGCAAAGATAATGAGACATATTCAGGACATATCTGAACACTGGCTCAGTATGACTGCTTTGAACTCAGAAAGGAAATGGAGTCATGCCCTGAGAGTTTTCATCAGTGCTTACGGGTGTGTCATTGACAACTTGTGATCTGCTGCTTATGGCTGTATGTGTGTCTCTTAAAATAGTTTTCTTTCATCTTTGAGTCAGTGAAGCGCATTAGATACAGCTCTCCAAGAAACTGACAGTTAAGCCTGAGGTCTATAACACACCCAATGTGTCCAACCTGTGCCTCAGGCCTATTAATGATGATACTGAGCCAACCACTCCATGATGCCAAAGCAGTGCTCCAGCTGCACAGTGTTTGTTTGGAGCATAAAAGGTAGGCTTCTTAAGAAAAATGCACATCGCATTTATTACCTGGTGCCCCTTGGCCCCTATCTCCCTAGCACCAATACACACTTGTCTTCGTTCCCCTGGCCATTTTATCCTGTTCTCTTCCTATCCAATTTGTTACACGCACTGCACTGGGAAACTGTTCAACTTGTAATGGCAACCAGCAACTTTTTGTTGGTCATTGCTTTGAAAAAAATTGCGCTAGCCACTTCTAGCATGTTACAAGAGAGCAGCAACTTACCAAATAAAGAACTCATGCCTTAGCTGGTCAGGACGGCTCAGTTCTGCACGAGTTCCAGGAGCATGGATGTGCACGTTGCATTATGTGCCGCGTTGTATCTTTTCAATGTTTTCTGAACTCCTTTATTGGCAACATATTGAATTTCAGTTATTTTCAAATTAGGCTGTTTCAATATTAGCATGTGAATATAATGCACTTTATACTTCCTCCACTATATTAACACTTCAATAATCTAAAAAGTAAATCACATTTAGACTGCAGTAATTGGCATGTGCCCCATTGGGATTCCAACAGTTACAAAGCATTCACTTAAAAATGGAATTACTACAATTTTGCATATCTACTGATTGAATATCATTCATGTAATGTACAGTGCATGGTCAATATAATTATTTATAAAATGCATATCACAACATGTAACATGCAAAGCTTATTTACTCAAGGATAATATAAATATACCGATAGAAATAAATTCCACATGCTTCAATTTCAATTGGTGTTCTACTGATAAATAAAGTATTAAATCCATGGTGCAAATGAAAGTTGGAAATTATCTTAACCGCCAAAGTATTCTTGTTATAAGAAACTTTCTTTATTAAGTCACAGAGTCATACAGCACAGAAACAGACTCTTAAGTCCAACCAGTCTATGCCGACCATAATCTGAAACTAAACTAGTCCCACCTGCCTGCTCCTGGCCCATATCCCTCCAAAACTTTCCTATTCATGTACTTATCCAAATGTCTTTTAAATGTTGTAATTGTACCCACATCCACCACTTCCTCAGGAAGTTCATTCCACACGCGAACCACTCTCTGTGTAAAAAGTTTACTTCTCATGTCTTTACATTATAGGTCATTCTGCAAAGCAGTGTCAGCATCACTGTTTCTGAGCCCGAAGCTATGGGTTTAAGACCCACTCAAGGTTTTAGTGGCCATGGAAGGAGTGTTTACGATGTAGTTCAATCAGATTGATATTTAGCCTCCTAATCCTTCCAACACTCCCTCACTATTCCTCAAAGAGAGAAAAAAAACGTGTGTGTGTGAAGATATGAGACCAAGCAATCTGCATTCCCAACTTGCACAAAGTGCTTAAGGAAATAACTGCTGAATGCCATTATTCCCGGCACATGTTTGGAAAGGAGATCGACATACAACTTTCTGGCACTAAATATCTGTTTCAGTCGCATCAGCAACTCACCAGGAAGGTGAAAGGGTTAAATCAACAGTATCAATTAAGAATGTGCTCACAAAAAAATGTTTGGCTTACACATCATCATTGAATTAATTAGAAAGCTGGCCTGAGCTCCTTGATACAATTCACAAAAAGAGGATTTCTGGCAAACACATGTTCATCAACTCCCTGAAGATTTATTCCTTACTTAGCCAGTACCAAGATAACCATTGCATGGAATTCTCATTAGAAATAATGTCTTTGTTCACACCAAGGTATTGTGTATAATGTAATCCCCTGTATACTGAGATCTGTCAAGGGGGACCACCCATGGAGGGATCTTTATTCATAGGTGGTCCCTCAATCCAGTACAGAATTAAATCAAAGACACATCTGGAATAATTATTTTTAAGAGCACAACTGATGGTCAATATATAAAAAATGGCAGATTTTTATGGTTTATTGAAACTCATTTCTTTGCCCACGATTAACAAACCTCATCAACAATTCCTTGAGCATTTGCAGCAGTTGCCATTTTGGCATCAGTTGAGTACTGGGTCCTACCTACAGCAGACCAAACGGTCTCAAAGGATAGGTCCATTATAATAGTTTTATGCTTGTCTTTACAATGAATACACCATCACTGTAAGAGGTTTGTGGATGGCTGCAATTTTTTCTTTCTGAGATGGAAATTGAGAAAATTCGCAATGAACTGAAATTGTTTCATTCTTTGTTGCTGGAATTGGATCAATAGGAAATTGAGTCAATCAGCTTCATTTGAGTAAAAAGCAGAGGCATGCATTTATATGGCATTTTTCAGGACTGCTGGGCTTTTCAGAGTGTTATATAAACAATGAGCAATTTTGAAGATGAAAATGCTGCTGTAATATGGGGAATGCAGCTGTAAAATTTCTCCAGGTGAACTCCCACAAACAGCAATGTGATGATGAGCAGATATTCTGGACAAAATTTTCCCAAATCCTAAATGATGAGGGCACTGGCAAGTTGGAAAATTGTCCAATTGTTAACGCAGTTTTGAATGGAGGGATGCAAACCTCTCCAGTGTGGAGTGAGTGGCCAATATATCCACCTATTAGCATGTCTTTATTATGTAATCTAACCAATTCTTCACTAGCCAGGTAGAAATTAGATAGTAAGAATTGCTGACTTGAAAGTCAGTGTGGATACGTGGTGAGTTGAGCTTGCATCTCTGGGCTTCCATCTTGGACAGCCATCCCCAACATCAGAGGGCACACTACATGGGTAGCTGCCCCCACGCACCCCCATCCTAAACCTATGGCATCAGAAATTGTACCAGCCTAGCCATAATCTCATGGCACAGCTCTGACTGAATGGCATACAATTCTGCCCATTGTTGCTACACTTTGGAGTGCACAGGTAGCTCTCATTGTAATGTAAGCACAGTTTCTGAACAGGGACAGAGTTCGCTGAAAGTGGCATCACAGGTAGACAGGGTGGTGGAAAAGATGTTTGGCACACTTGCTTTCGTCACTCAGAACAGTGAGTATGGGAGGTGGGACATCGTGTTGCAGCCGTATAATGGTGAAGCTATATTTGGAGTATTGTGCACATTTCTGGCCACCCTGCTAGAAAAAGGATGTTATTAAACTGGAAAGGGTGCAAACAATATTGACAAAGGTGTTTCTGACTCTGGAAGATTTGAGTTACAAGCCGAGGCTGTAGGCTGGGACATTTTCTCCCTGCAGCTTGGAGGCTGAGGGGTGACCTTATAGAAGTTTATAAAATCATGAGGGGTATGGCTAAGGTAAATAGCTGTTGTCAAGGGTAGGGGAATACAAAGCTAGAGGGTATAGATTTAAGGTGGGAAGGGAAACAATTAAAAGGGGTAACTTTTTCACAGAGGGTGGTGCGTACAAGGATAAAGGCGCCAGAGGAAGTGGTAGAGGTGAATATAACTATAACATTTAAAAGACATTTGGACACATAATGTTTGGAGGGATATGAACCAAATGCAGAAAAATGGGACTGGTTCAGTTTAGGAAGCCAGATTAGCATGGACGAGTGATAATGGGAACTGCAGATGCTGGAGAATCCAAGATAACAAAGTGTGAAGCTGGATGAACTCCTGAGATGCTGCTTGGCCTGCTGTGTTCATCCAGCTTCACACTTTGTTATCTTAGCATGGACGAGTTGGGCCAAACGAGTTGTTTCTGTGCTATATGACTCTAAGACCCTATGACAGATGCCCAATTGATAGTTTGGAAGAGGTTACATCTCCAGGCTCCTTGCTTTGCTTTTTAGTGCTTATTCACTTTGTGCATACTTGGGTGTTCACAACATTGCTGCCTTCCTTTATCTATTTGTGGTTTGCACCCTCAAACGTTAAAGGCTCACAATGCTTCCGTGTTGCTTTCCTGTTTGGGACAGACACAACACAATGCACCTTTTAATGATTGTCATCAGTGGTCAGTCAAGGAGCTGGATGTGTCGCTATATGACACCATGCAATGCCAAAACCACACTGGTACTGTGTACCTGCATATACACCGAAAACACACGAGGCACACTTCAGCCCTGTCTCAAAGTCTGAGGGGCAAGTCCTCAGTAAAGGTAAGTGACACAGCTGCAATCAGGGGGTCCCAGCACAGAAAGTCAAGGGTAGCGTCCCATATCAACTCAGAGGCTTATTCACTGTCAACGTGTTGTCTGGGGTGGGTACAGTCAGGGACTCTGTATGATAACAGTCCTGGCAGTGGGCCACAGTCAGCCCTATTGATCCAGTGCAACCAGTGCAGGGAGTTGCAGTAAGTCAGTCAGGGAACTGCATAACAGATCAGTTGGGGGTCTGATCAGTCATCAGTTGGGGTTATCTGTGATCTCCATCAAGAGGGTGGGCCTTGGTCAGTCCTGAGGGTCTAGCCACTAAAAATCAAGGGGGGATTATCAGAGGCCTCTGCTGTGGTAGCGAAGCTGATAATTCAATAGTGGAAATTGGGGACCACTAAGGTTTTGGAGTAGATATGTAGCTCAAGTTGTGGATGTTATGGTTGGTTGGCTCGCCGAGCTGGTTTGTTGTTCCGCAGACATTTCATTACTCTGCTGGGTAACATCTTCAGTGCAGCCTCCAGTGAAGCGCCATTGTGTTTTCCCGCCTGGTTTTTAAACTCTGGAGTCTGTTGAGCTGGATTACCTCACTTCAGGCTTTCCTTCATAGTGGACTGTATATGGGGTTGAACTCTATATGCTTGTTGATGGCTTTCTTCATGGAGTAAATGGCTTCTAGGAATTCCAGTGCTTGTCTCTGCTTTGCTTGCCCCAGAATCTTGGTGTTATCCCAGTCGAATTGGTGGTTCTCCTTATCCATGTTGATAGACATGAGTAAGTATTGGCCATGTCTTTTTTGTAGCCAATTGACGACATTCGTGTACCCTTGTTGTTAATTTCCTTCTTGTTTGTCTTAAAAAGTGTTTGCCACAGTCTCTGCAGGGAATCTTGTGTATGACATTGTTCCTGCCCATAGTGGGTAGTGGGTCTTTGGTTTGGGTGAGCAGTTGTCATATTGTTGATGTGGGTTTGTGTGCTACTCTGTTGCCCACGGCCACTGCATCAGCACGGTAATGAAATGCCTGTGGCACAATAGACCAGCTCGACAAGCCAACCAACCACAACATTGGGGACCACATGCTGGGAGGCAGTGGGATAACAACTATGAAAGGCGACAATACTTTATATAAGGGGCTATTTGATAGGGCATAGGAGGGAAAAGTGTATTGTGGATTGAGATGGGGTCATCAATAGTCAGCAGCCGCCTGGTTTTGATTGCCAATAGTGGCCTATTATACTTAGCATGACAATGTGATATTCCTGGGGCTAAGAGGGTAAAGTGTGGAGAGGAACAGTGAAGTAAGTGGGGTGACTAGAACTATGGGGGGGGTCCAAGCCATTGCAGTTGACAGGGAAGGCAAGCAAAAAGCAAATGTAAAGATTTGGGAGGTCACCTAGACAGAGATTTTGCCTCAATGGCTCACTACATGGAGGCTGGTGCCTTTTATCGTGATGCAAACAGCAAGTGAAAAATGGGGATGAAGACAGCCGCCCACACTAAGGTGGGTAAATGTTTTCTCCTGTGAGGAATGAGGCTTCACTTTCCTGAGTCACTTCAAAGGGCACTAACATTAAACAGATGCCGATATAGTGCAGGTGAAAGACACCTGTGAACTCTAAATATTCAGTTCTGAGAAAGGGTCGCTAGAACAAAAACATTAACTCTGATTTCTCTCCATGAATGCTGCCCAGACCTGCTGAGCTTTTCCAGCAATTTCTGTTTTTATTTGTGATTTCTAAATATTGTATGTGAATCTTTGACATTGACCTACGGTGTGGGAACCAAACCTTGGCCCTGTCTTTCTTGGCCACATCATGCTGCATCAGGAATTGGCAATGTATCGTGACTTAGAAAGATTCACTGTATTTGCCAAAATACTGCGTCCTTCTACATTGTCTGCACATAGTTCAGGAGCAGCTCACTTCATACTATAACACATCATGAAGGATAGCACTTCAATCTTTTAGTTGCAGCTAGAAAGACGTTTGTTCACACAGATGATGCTGAATAGTGAATATATTTTTACAAATGAGGGAAAGTACTTGGAATGAAACTTAATCCATCAGAAGGTCATAGAATCATTGAACCCCTGCAGTGTGGAGGCAGGGCATTCGGCCCATCAAATCCACATCCACTCTCCAAAGAGCATCCCACCAAAAACCAGCCCCGTTCCCCCCTACCCTGTAACCCCACCTTTCCTATACCTAAGTCACCTAGCCTGCACATCTCTGGACAATACAGGCAATTTAGCATGACCAATCCACCCGACCTACATATCTTTTGGCTGTGGGGGGAAACAGGAACACCTGATGGAAAACCACGCGGATATGGGGAGAATGTGCATGGTGATCTTTTTCCTTTTTGTCCTAATACAGATTGGTGTAATCCTGGAAATTGCAGCCAGGGTGGAGTGAGACTGCTCTATAATGGAGATTGTTAGCCCTGGAGTTTTGGTCAGGGTACTTTGGGGCATTTGTGGCTAGTGGCCACAGGCATGTTGAGAGTTTCCTGCCCAGGGGCAGTTTCACCCTTCTCATCTTGACTTCCCACAAGGGAGCAGGCAGAGGTAATGTGGAAGAGCCAGCCACCCAGGGTATTGGAGGGGAGACTTCTGAGTAGCCTGTATGCAGTTTAAGTGCCTAACACCACCTGCTTGAGGACCAACTTTGGCTCCTTTGCTGTGTTATTGCTTTTGGCCATGGCATTTATCCCCATATGACACAGAGAATGAATTTCATGTAGTTCTCTTATTCATCAGGGGTTACCTCAAACCATTTCAAAGGAGCAATCTGTTCAAGTTCAATTTCCTAACTCATAGTCTTCTGACCCAAAAGCGAGTATGGCATTGAGGAACCACATGTGCTGACAGTAAAATGGGAGGGAAGGGCAACATTTGTGCATGGAGGCAGTGTTATAAGGCTTTACTTGTCCATTTTTGTAAAAACTGAATACACCCAAAGAAGATCAGCCTTGGTGACTCACATGCAAAACGACAGAAGTTCAGGTGTGGAATAGCAAATAAACGAGCAACAAACATAAGCTGGAAAAAAGAATTGAAAATATGTTTCAATTTAAGGTCTGAACTGCATCCAAGTAAGATATTAATACAGGCTCAAAGTACAGTCCTCATATTTTTCTCATCTTCGTTGTCCTATATGACACAATCTTGTTAAGTTGTAGTTTTCATTTACAGAGAAAGAAATCACAAAACTTTGAATGAAAAATCCTTTTGCAGATCAGTTATCTTAATTACATAAGCCTGTTTATAGCACAAAATTTACCTGTAACTGTGTTACACTAAAAACGTGCTATGGCTGGCACATTGCTACAGATGTGGCAACAGATTGTCTGTTAGTCAGGAGTTTACTAAGAGGAGCTAGCTACATGTTGTGCATTGCAGTGGGCTCATAATGATTGGTTTCATGAAAAGGGTCTTGCACAACATGCACAATGAGGAATTTTGTACTGCCCCCTGACAATCAGCTCCTGTAACACAGGTCACTTGTTAGCAATGGTTTAAAAGTGATTCATTTTTGATCACTAAGGCCACTGCTGTTGTTCTTCAACTGATCTTTGTAAAACCAACATTTTGTTTTTATATAAATTGCCCTCTACTTGATTAAAATACAGAACACACTGGCACTTTCTGGGACTGTCAACAACCAAAATTTGTCACTGGATCACATAAGGTGTTTCCAAGACAGCTGTCCTATTGTTTAGTTGAAAGAAATAATTTTGAAGTAACATTTGTAAGGACAGGAGAGAGAAGAAACAGATTAGGGATGGAATTCAACAGTTCAGGGTTTGGGTGGCTAAGGCATGACTGCGAATGGAGGAGTGATGGAAATCAGGGTTGGACAACTGGGCAGTACTGGAAGGCTGAGATGACACGGGGTTGTACAGATAATTATCAAGAGGGAAGAAAGTGAGGCCACGGAGGGCATTGAAAATTAGACTGAGAACTTTAAAACCAAGGCAATGCTGGACCAAAAACTAACATATCCCAGTGAGCGGAGGGCTTGAAGGTAGAATGGAACTTAATGCAAGTTAGGAAAAGGGCAACAGAAAACTTGGATGAGTTCAGGTTTACAGAGGATGAAAACTGCAAGCTGACAAAGGATTCCTTTGGAGCGGTAGAGTTTAAAGGCAACAAAGGTGTGAAGGAGAGATTCAGCAGCAGACCAGGAAAAAGGGAAACAGTTTTCTCAGGGAGTTGGGGTTAGTGGTGGGAGTGTGCAATGCCAGCAGGCAGTCTTCCATTCCATTTCACAGAGACAATCAGATTGTGGTGAAAGACATGACAATCACTGGCGATCAGTGTTACCTGCATCTTATGTTTTACATCCTCTCAGGATTAGATTAATTTCTAAATCAAGTACAGCTTCTTTCCTAGTCAATCCCGCATTAACTCTATTAACTGACCTTGTCAAGATCCTTTTCCCAATTCCACGTGAATTAAGGGTAGTTAAAATCTGCCATAATGATCACTTCTCCTCCCTGATGCAACTTTGTTAGTTTGAATAATTAATATCAATTTCCTCCAGTTGCCCTTGTGGTCTTTAGCAATTTCCAATCATCCTTTCTTTCTCATTGTATAACAAATTTCAATTGTGACAGATTCAATCCCACCACCTTTCAAAGTTAATTCTTCAGTTGACTTTCAGACTCTCATTATTAATAAAACCACTATTTCCCTGATTTGTCTGGTTGTTACAGAAATGATTTATTTAAATGTCTTATGCTTAAGGTGAGAATTTATCCAAAATATTACAAAAAGTTATGTTGACTGTACAGAGAACTATTTATGAGTGATAGTGAGCATCATTTTATAGAGTACTGCACTGACAGTGTTAAATTGTGAATGGTGTGACCAAGAAGTGGTACAAGTGATAAATGGTATATTATAGTGAGTAGTATGTTACAGACAGGAATCCGTACAGAAAGTAGATCAGTTAGTGAAGGATCTGGTTAATAAAAGTCATGTTATCATGAGTAATATAGTCAGCAAGAGACTTTTAGATTTTTAATGTGATGGGTCAGTGAACTGTACAGTTGGTGAGTAGATGTGTTGGTAAATAGCATGGAGAAATGATCTGTATATTTGGTGAGGAGTATGTTCAACGAAAATATGGCATCATAAGCAATATGTTTTTGTAACTAATATTGATAGCAAATGACATGGAATAGGAACCCATATAGTAAGTACGGTAAGGAAGCAAGTGTCAACGAGTAGTGAGCATTAACTCTAAGTTAAAGAACTTTGAAGTTAGCTTTTATCCTCAAATTAAAATCCTGTAATTTTTGATTGCTGTTTTGTTTTTAGTGTTGAAAACGTAGAAACAAGTCGATGGGAGAGGAAACTGGATTTTGAAATCTTGGGTAAATTTGGAGGAAATTTGTAAAAGGTCCCTGGTGTTATTTTGAAGAAGAACCGGGATCATTCTTGCCAATCTTTATCCCTCAACCAAAATCACCTAAACAGATTATCCAGTCATGATGTCTGTGGGATCTTGCTGTGCATCACAGCTGCCACATTTTCATGACAAAACTAAATGAGTTCAAAATTTCTTTGGGCTGTCCAGAGATTATGAAATGTGCCACATGAATTCAAGTCTTTCTTTTTTTACTTTGAATGTATCTAAATGCCAAGAAGCAATATACGAGGAGGGGCTGTCGCATGTGGAGAGATTACGTATGTTAGGCCTGTGATTGTTGGAATATAGATGCATGTGAGACAACCTTATTGAAGCATACAAAATTCATCAGGGACGTGAGAAGATGGATGCCGAATGATTGTTTCCCAAAATAGGAGAGTCTAGGACCAGGGAGCATAATATCTCAGAGTAAGGGGTTGACCATTAAAGACAGAGATAAAGAGGAGTTTCTTCTTCCGTAGGGTAGTGAATGTGTGGGGATCTTTACTACAGAAGGCTATCGTGTCAGGATCTTTCGTATTTCCAAAGTTGAGATAGACAGATTTTTAATCAGTAAGGCAACATTGAAAAAAAAATCAAACATGGAGTTGAAGATTATCAGATCAGCCATGAGCTCGTTGAATGACAGAACAAATTTAATGGGCTGAATGGCCTACTTCTGCTCCTACATTTTACGGCTTTATGGTCTGTTATTTTAAAATTTGTAGTTAAGGTAAGTAACCCATTGTTATCTATTATTATCTATTCATACAACATTCATTGGTTTCACCATTACTTACTCATGTATATTCTTTAACTACAAAGTAAAATAGAAAGACCTTGGGCATGTGCAGCTCATTGCTTTTGCCAGCTTGGTGGGAGGTGACAGAAAGGCTGGAATTTAAGCTAGGATCCAGCTGTGTGGCTTTGGGCCTTCCTTGATTCTGTGTGCTGGGACCTTTTAGGCAGGGACATTTGTCATGCCGTGAGCAAGAACATGGGTAAGAAAAGAGTTTGGCAGGGCTGGTCAGGGGTTTTGCAAAACCAAGATTTTCTACATTTCCAAGCTGTGAATCCTGGGCAGGCAGGTTGCTGCCTAAAGTGGTTAACTGGTTTGTCACGTGACAAAATTGGGCCTGCTTAAAGATTCTGATTCGTATTATGGCATGAATTCCGAGCAGCTTTTAAATGTGTTGACAAGTTTCATTCTGTGTTGGAAGGAGTTGATAGAGATAATATGGCTTCTGTCTAGGTCCGGGAGGGGTCAAATTCCCTTAACCCCAACACTCACAAGCAGGTTGTCGTAAACTTTCAAAAGATAAGTAGATCATTTTCTAAGGATGAAAGAATTGTAGTACTATAAGGAAAAAGTGGGAAGTAGAACTGGGTGATTTGCTCTTGCCAAGAGCCAGCACAGACACAGCAGGCTGAATGCCCTCATCTTGTACTGAAACCATTTTAGGATTCCACAAGTCTCTGCATAGTGTGACCATAGTGGGAAGATATTTTGCGATCATTATGAGGTGGAAATTTTGTACAGCAAGGAGATTTCTACTGCTTCCTTTAATGCCACACTCAGGGTTTAAGGACCGTTTCAGAATGTGCATGAACACAAAAATTAAGATACCCAAATGCATTACTAAGGAAGTACCGCACTGCCAAAGGTGTCACCTTCTCACTATGAAATGCTTTGGGAAATTTCATGGTCATGAAAGATCCTGCATAAATGCATGTCTTTCTGTATAGATTTAATAAGAAGTATTGAATGCAAACAATCTTCCTTCAATGGTGTTGGTAATATGTGATAACTGGAGGAAACCCCTCTCGTGTAATTTTTCTTTAGGAGTGTAAAGGAATCTGTTTGAAAAGATCTGAAGGAGGGATTATAGTCACTACTTAATTAACATAGAACCATAGAAACAGGATTAGGTTAATTCGATTCACAAGCCCGCAGCCTAACTCTATGTATCCACTTCTGCCCCACGTCTTTGAACAATCGTGATTTGCAAAACTCTAACAATGCCAGCTTTAAAATTAACAATTTATCCAGCAATGAAGGCCATTCGCAGAAGAGACCTTGCCCACCTCTTGTGTGCAGAAGTTTTTCCACAATTTCCTCTGGAAAGTTCTGGCTTTAATTTTCAGACTACGCCTCCTTAGTCCTAGAACTCAATTTTGACTCTCCGATGAATGTGGGCATGGTGGTAGGTGATGTGAGATTTTGTGCCCCGGTTCATCACCTCTATCCTACCTCAGGCCATTTTACCCAGAGGGAGGACAGAAAGGGAATGATTGGCAGAACTTGCCCACATGCAATTAGTAATTAATTAAAGTAATCAAAGGCCTTGATGGGCCTAATGCTGAAAGAAAATTGGATTTTCCAGTCAGCCACCAAGTCTCTGGAGACAATTCGGGGCACTGCAGTTATCTGAAGGTAGACAAGTGGTGAGGGTTGGATAATGGCTTCAGCTATGTTTTGAGGCTCTTTCTGCCCTCATGTGTTCAGCTGCAGGCGCAGGATGTCCTGTGTAGGAGTTCCCTCTGGGGTGATACCTGGGCAGAAAAGAGAATTGCCCTCAGCTTCATTTGGGCATCCAGTTCCTGCTCCCAAATCGAACAGTCCTGCTATTAGCCCTTTGACTTCAAGAGATCATCAAGCAGCATCTGGCTACTAGTTGACCAAGTCAGAGAAAATCACCAGAAGGTGACACAGTGGTTAGCACTGGTGCCTCACAGCACCAGGGATCCTGGTTTGAATCCAGCCTTGGGTGACTGTCTATGTAGAATTTGCACGTTCTCACTGTGCCTGTGTAAATTTCTGCCAGGTGGTCTGGTTTCCTTCCACAGCCTAAAGACGTACAGGTTAGCTGGACTGGCCTAGCTAAATTGTCTGTCGTGACTAGGGATGTGCAGGGAAATTAGGGATAGGATAGGGGCCTGTGGGTCAGTGGGATGCTCTTCAGAGGGTTGGTGTGGACGTGATGGGCTAAATGACCACTTTCTGCACTATTTTGGTTCTTCAAACCATGTGGTCTTCTGGCTGCCATTTGACCTTGCAACCTGCTGTAGAAGTCCTACCCTAGAATCTCCACCCAACAGAAGCAGCTTAACTTGACACCTTGAAAATTCTAATTACTTGTAAATAAGCATAATCAACATTTTACTAAACATTACATTCTATATAGAGCCATCGCCCTCCAAGCGGAACATGGTTAAATGTAAGTTTTCTTTTAACTAACACATTTCCTCTTAGGTTTTGCACCGATAAGATACAAAGGGTTAACAGATGCTGCTGTGGAATACTTTGTAAGGTTCCATAAAATTATTATTTTTTAATTTCAATGTATAATGAATGCAAGTTTCAGCAAATTGCTTTGAAATATTTTGGGGTGGAAGTGAGAAAAGGAAATAACTCTTCATGCAGAGGGACATGTAGAGCCTGCATCTTGAAAATCTTAAATATTCCTTTCTTTTGCCTCAGTGCTTATGTTTTCTTTAGGTGGCCAAATGTAATATTTTCTGTGAAAAAAAAGTTGCACCAGAACTTCCACAGCTGACAAAACAAACCCTGTGAATGAATGGCCTCAGAAATTGGAGAAAGCTGTCAGATACTGTAGAGGCACTCACCACTGACATCTGCTTTTAAGCTTCGATTGTACCATTGGTTTTCCTTCTACAGCTGTTCTGGTTAGTTTAGGGGCAACTGTGTAGGTCAATGGAGTCAGTTACAGCTCTATCCACTCCTACACACCTAATATGGAATGAAAGTGCCATGTGTGCTTGATCACATAGTGTATATCCCTTTAACAATTCTGAATAAAACTGCATCAGATAAAACTTGAGGGAATTTAATAACCTCTCCGTTCAATGCTTGCCCGACCTGCAATTTGTTTTTTGTTTCACTCTCTGCAGCTTTCCTTCATTATTAAAAAAGAAATCAAATGCCCCTCTCTTTCTCCTAAAAACTAATTTTACATCAGGGGCAATTCTGCACGTCCCTATTAACTAACTGGTCATTTCTATGAATTTGTGCTGAAGGGCGAGTGTTATCTTTTCAATTATTCACTTGTCAATCTGCCAAGATGATTACCAATTCTGATCCAGCAGTGCAACAGTCAGTCAGTATCTGGGAGGAAGAAATCGTTTGGATTTGATACCAATTCTTTACAATGGGCTGGTATAAGGTGCATTTATAGATTTGCAATAACTCCAGTTAATTATCATCCTTATTTGAACTTTGGTTCAATAACTGCCCATAACTCACGCTTGTATATTTATTATTCTGAACATAAACCACCTGAAACCTATGATTATATTATGGCCTGTAACTCACTATAAGCCATCAATTATTACACACATAAATATATATGTATAAATATATATAAACCATGGGGACCTATCAATTACAGTGCAGTTTGCAATTTTGTCTAAATTGTCAAGCACAAAATCACCCAAATTTCATGGTCAGCAATGAAGCTACAGTTCTTGTCAATGACTTAACAGAAAGCCACCCACAAAGATCTAATCACCTCTGTAGCAAGGATTTCCCTTTTCCCTTTTGTTAGTTGGAATCTGGCGCCAAGTCGAGGTAATTTCCAGGCATCCAACAACAGAGATGTCATTGAGTAGCCAATCTGAGTGATATTTTCCCTGGGTAAACTAATAGGCAAAAGGGTCTGAGATTTTTCATATTTAAGCCAACCCTGTATTCCATGGGGTGCAGGGTTGGGGATAGTGCAAAATTGTGCATGGCATAACTATACACTTGTGGCAAGTGGGGAAATAAATACTTAGATAAAAGCAATAGCTAAGAATGTGTAGCAGATCAAAGGCAACGAGGTTGACTCCCTGTGTCCACATGGATTTCCATCGGGTGCACCAGCTTCCTTTCACAGTCCAAAGATATACAGGCTAGGTGAATTGGTCATGCTAAATTGCCCAAAATGTTCAGGGATGTGTAGATTAGGTGGGTTTGGGGAGTGAGTCTGAGTGGCACGCTCTGTGGGTCAGTGTGGACTTGTTGGGCTGAAGGCCCTGTTTCTACACTATAAAACTTCTATGGACTTCTATGGAAAAGCAGAAAGGAACATGGACGTTGGTCGAGGATCACCCACATTGACAAGTCAGCCTACAACTAACTCAGCAAAGCATTACCAGTATTGTCTTCCTTCCCTAAACAAATTGCAATACCACTTTCAATGTGAAAAATTGCTGCTGTGGGCAAAGTGTATGTTGACATTTTCCCTGAGAAAGTAGTTGAACGATGTGAGGCCTCCAAAGCTGCAGTTGCTGTAACATACAATTAGACAGTACAGGTTAAAAGGATCCCCGTGATTACAGACCACGGGATAAAGTCAGAAGTCACATGACACCAGGCTAAGTCCAACAGGTTTATGTGAAATCATGGCTTTCAGAACACTGCTCCATCATCAGGTGACGACTTTGTCTGACAAAGGAGCAGTGCTCCAAAACCTTGTGATTAAATAAACCTGTTGGACAATAAGCTGTTGTCATGTGACTTCTGAATCATAGAATCCCTACAGAATGGAAACAGGCCTTTCGGCCCAACAAGTCCACACCGACCCACAGAGCATCCCACCCAGACCCATCCCCCTAATCTACTCATCCCTGAAAACTACTGGCAATTTAGCATGGCCAACCCACGTAGCCTGCACATCTTTGGACAGTGGGAGGAAACTGGAGCACCTGGAGGAAACTCATGCAGACACAGGGAGAATGTGCCAACTAGACACAGACAGCCACGTGAGGGTGGAATCGAACCCAGGTCCCTGGTGCTGTGAGGTAGCAGTGCTAAATACTGAGCCACCATCCCACCCTTAAACTTTGTCTAGCCCCAGTCCAACACTGGCACATCCACGTCAGAATTCTGGATGTAACCCTTATGTATGGACCAATAGTCTTGGCTAAAAAATAAACTTGGCCAGAAGCAATCATGACCATTCCATTGAACACAACAAATTAATCTTAGCAATGGCTGTGAGGTACAAATAATGTCAGGTGAGCTCTAAAGTTTCACCTTAGTTCCATAATTCACAAACACAGAATAGTGTGGGTGTTAATGGTTGAGGGTTAATTTCTTGTTATTGCTACTGTATGTGTGTCAAAAAGCAAGGTCAACAATATGCAACATCTCTGCAGAGACAACAAAACAGGAGTTGCTGTAAAAGATCAGCAAGACTGGCAACACCTGTGAAGAAAAATCAGAGTCAATATTTTGGGTCTGGTGACCCTTTTCCTAAACCTCTGTAGAGACATTCCATTGCCTTCTTATATAGTGTCTCCATATCTTGGTAGTAGATCCTGTTGGCCATTAGATTGGGTGGGCCATGCTGGAGGCGGTTGTGCCTTGAAGACCCAGAAAGACTGACAGTGTGTAGGCCAGATGCAGGTTCACCTTCCATGTTTTGAGCTTTGGGATTTGGGATTTGCAAACAGGGTTGAGGGGCCAGCTACCTCTGGAGTGAGCTGAGAGGAGAATTCTGGGTGACATGTGGTTCATCTTCCAGCTGTTTTTACTGGCACTACCCTGTCTCCCCAAGAGGAAGGGACACCTGGAGTGACAAAGAGTTTCTTCAACCCCCTGTCCTCTTGCTATTGGCATTGAGCATCAATGGCTATAGTGAGGGAGTGAATGTTTGGGTGTACGTATGGCAGATGGTGAGTGAGATGGATTACCGTCTTTATGGCAGTCACAAACATGCATGCTGCTGTTAGCACAGTGCTGATAGCATTGGTAGAGTCCTTCAACCTTTGATCTAGTTTCCCAAGTGTGTCAAACAAAATTGCCTCTGAGATTGTCGGAGCTGCCAATGCTGGAGCCAGAGATAACAAGGTGTAGAGCTGGATGAATACAATAGGCCAAGCAGCATCAGAGGAGCAGAGAAATGGACGTTTCAGGTCTGAACCCTTCTTCAGAAAAAATTTTGGGACAAAAGTGCCTGCTGCTTTTGTGCATCTGGGGGCCCTCTCCCTATAGGTGTCTGGTTTACAAGCAATCCTCACCACCCAATCTGGCCCTTTTTTTGCCTAATTGTGGGCTGTTTTCTCCTTCAATGAGACGAAGGGAGGGTATTGAGAGAGATGAAAGTGGTTGGCCCAGCTGTTAGTGCGGTTGCAGGTGGAGGTAAGGTGGTGAGGTGTCCTGAGTGAGTAGGTTAGTGCTCTGGAGGTGTGGGCTGGGTGAAAGTGATTGAGAAAGTTATACATGCTCATGAAAGTGGTAGAACAGAGCCTTGTCAGGCAGTGTATGATCTGGTAGAGATCGTGCAGATATACAGTTACAGAGCACGTGGCGACACTTGCCTTTGCAGAGTGTAGAAGGTCATTAATGTTTTTCCTGCTGGATATTTGCCTGCGCCTTAGATGTTGCATTGATCAAAGTGGCTGGTGGCTCAATCTCCACCGACAGTCTTGAGGAAAGAGGATGGTCACCCTCTCCACCTCCCTATCCATCATGCCGTTTTCAGCAGAGCAGGGTGCGAGCTTCCCTTACTCAGTCCTGTTCATGAGAACCATGCAGCAACACACCATGAATAGCAGCTCCTGGTGTGCAACATTTGACCTGGTATCAAACTGGGATTCAAATAAGGCATTAGTAGCATCACGCCAGGAAAGTACAGCGACCAGTACATGGTTCCTGTGTATGAAGAAGTGGCCCAGAGATGGCCAACAGAAGCAAACTGGGCACTGCGCTTCACCAACATGGGCCTGGAGATCCTGGTGGATATGGTGGCAGAGAGGAAGGCTGTTCTTTTTCCTCGGGGCCAAAAGGGGAGTCCATGCCAGCCTGGTCTGAAGCTGTCAGCTGGATCTGTGCAGTGTTCACAATCTGGAGGGATTCTCAGCTTCACAAGAATGACTTTCATGGCTTCACACTGAACAAAAATGGACCCCGTCCCTTACAGCAAAAAACAGACTTTGTCCACTCAGATTGTAGGAACTGCCGATTCTGGAGGATCTGAGACAACAAGGTGTAGAGCTGGATGAACACTCAATGGGTGGTGGTACCCATTTTCAATTTTGATTATTTGTCAGCTTTTGAACAGTCAGCTTTCAATGGTATACCCATGTAAAATTATCTTTTCCAGGGTCAGTGAGGCTAGCAGCAGTAATTATAAACTTACCAGACTTTTAAAAGCACAGCTCCACTTCATTCAATGAGGTTTTCGAGGTTCTTTTACAAGCAAGACTGATTCTGTGAAAGGATACAATTTCTTCAGTTCACTGACTTCAACCTGATTGCTGCCTGGGGTGAACTGAACAATATTTTCCCTGGAGAATCATGACAATAATTTCTGGATTTCTCCAGGAAACTGAGCACATGTGGACTTTGAAAGTGTTGTCAGCTTTAGCAGAATGATAAAAGCAAAGGCTGATAGTTCTACTGTCATTATTGTTGTAAAATATCGAAGCAATTGGACCACTTAATCGATTTCCATCTATAACTAGTTTGTTGATATATGTTAAGTCTATGTAAGAAGTATTAGTACTCCCAGATTAGATCATAGCCTGAAGTTCACTCCTACATACCTTTTTAACCCACTCACAATTAAATCACAATATGTATTTCCTTTGCATGAAACTATACTCTCACTGTTCGAACCCCCAATGAGCTATCCGGAGTCTATCTTATCTAATGCACTGTTCAATTGTTTTGATCTGCCAAGATGATAATTAATAGAAAGTGTACAACACAGCCAGAATAGCTATTCGAGAAATGGATTAAAAATTGACAAATGGAGCTGGTAAAGTTTAACAATAGCATCAATGAAAAGAACAAAATTGCTGGATGATAGCGAGTGGATGAGACAGAAAATTTCCACAACAGCACAGCAGGGGGTGCTCTTCTGAAATCTGAGCCAAGACATATTCTTGGAACAGTGTAGAGGGAGCTTTACACTGTGGTGAAACATGTTATGTTTGGCTTCGGAGTGCTGGATGGCTTCATTGATTGTCCAATCCCCCTGCCATTGTATTCCCCCCATTATTGAAACTGCACATAAGGAAAATTAAAAATTCACAGCAAAGTTTCTTGCACTGTAATGATATATTTAACATGTGAAAACAACGGATCATTCTCAGTGCTATTAAACTAATGAGGAAATTTCAAATATTGCGTGAATGAGAATCCAGCTCACTGACAGATTGGGAGAACTTTTGTCAGTTTACTTCACTTTCTGTAGCCATTCTCTATGTGTTTCAATCTCTCTGACTCTGTTTTGCCAGCTGCACACTCTCTGATGAGGTTTTTTAGTCAGGTTTTGCAAGAGCTAGCTACTTTGTAGTGAGAAAGAAAATCTTTGCTGAGTGTTCTGGACTTTCATGCTCTGATGTTAGTTCTGCCAGAAATTATGGGGAGAACCTGGCCCCATCTAGCCCCCTTTACCCTCCCCCAACAGACATAGCAAAGATTTAGCAGCTGAGGCTTGCTTCAGCAGCACCTCAGCAAATATGTGATCGCCTTTATGGTTGAGTTCACTTCATTAAGGTTATTCCATTGAAGAGTCAACTTCTTGTCAACTATGATAAAAGCTGTCTCATCAGAGAAACTTAAAAGGATCACAATAGGCATGTCAACATGGATTATTGTTAACCCTTACTATGCTGGATAAAAGATGAATATTCACATGAAGCCAGGCAGCAAATAAACCTGACCCTGCATTTAAAAAAAAATCACACACAGTTCATGATGTTAACTTTTCCAAACAGAGTTCATTTGCAACAGGCGTAGGCAGCAAAAAATTGGAAACCTTGTGTTTTGAGACAGGGGACCTACCCTGTGCTTTAGTGAGCTTCTGTACAATCTCTGAAAAATACATAATTTGGCAGACATTCCACAATATGATATAGCATTTGCAAAGCTGTAACACAGCGCCCATTGGGACTGGAGACTTTGGGTTCACTGGGCAGTCAGTGTGGGCTGAAAGTACAGGAGAAGAGGGAGGAGGGGCTGTTGAAAGAGAAAAGATTACTCTGATTCCAAATAGTCCTTCAGCTGGTCACTCATCGTGCTGTTTTCCATTGGCACTACTCACCCCTGAGATTGATAATAAAAACAAAAAAAATGTGTCAAGGAAGTCAACAACCCATCAGCAGTTCCACTGCTTTACAGATTACTCCCACCCTGCTCCACCCTGTTTTTGAGTTGGGTTCTTTTCCTCATTCTTCAGTCAGCAACGTTGTGCTAAAGATTGTTGGAAGTATAAGCAGATATTAATGTAGCCAGATCAATGGGGCACGTGTCCAGGTTAAATTAAGTTTGAGAGAACAGAAAGAAGCAGAGGGAAGACCAAGAAGAAATAGGATAGAAGTCAAATTAAATAGCTAAGGATAAATAATGAGAAGGAACAATCTCAGAAATCCCCTCAATGTATGGTAGGATGATTAGTGAGTCTGGTCATGTTGTGATCTATCTCAGAGGTAACGGCGGATTGTGCTTTTCCGGTATCTGTTCCTGTATAGAGTCCTACCATATATCAAGGACATTTCAGAGACCACCACAAAACTAAACAGACCCCTAGGTATCAGGGTAGCCCTCAAACCAACAACAACCCTACGACAGCTACCGATGAATGTAAAGAATCCCATACGCAAAACCAGCAAAAACAGTGTAACATACAAAAAACCATACAAGGATTATGAGAAACACTGGGGAGGCGGTGGCCTAGTGGTATTATTGCTAGACTGTTAATCCAGAGACCCAGATAATGTTCTGTGGACGCAGGTTTGAATCACACAATGGCATCTGAAGGAATTTGAATTCAGTATATATCTGGAATTAACAATCTAATGATGACCGTGAATCCATAGTTGATTGTCGGAAAAACTCATCTCGTTCACTAATGCCCTTTAGGGAAGGAAACTGCCATCCTTACCTGGTCTGGCCTACATGTGACTCCAGACCCACAGCAATGTGGTTGACTCTGAATGCCCTCTGAGCAATTAGGGATGGGCAGTAAATGCTGGCTGGTCAGTGATGCCCTCATCCTGTGAATGAATAAAGAACTGCATAGGGCAAACTGGATGGAAACCGACAATACAGAAAGATGAACATGAAGAGACATGACCAATTCTCACTTGTCTCACACACATGGACAACAAGGGACATGAATTCAACCTTGACAACACATCCATAATCGCACAAGCCAAACAGAGATACGCCAGGCAATTCCTGCAGGCCTAGTATTCTAACCGGAATTTTATCAACAAACACATTGACTTAAACCCGGTGCACAAACCACTGCTAAACAGAACAGGAAATGGTACAAAACACCCCAACAAACAGAGGTACATAAATAACAAGCAGGACAGAACAATGACGCTTCACCCGAGGCACTTTGACAATGTTACCTAGCAGGGTGGCGAAACGTTTGCAACCAAACCTATTGGCTCGGCAAGCATGTCTACAGCCTCGTCTACAAGTCTTCTCAAACTTTAAAGGAACAATTGTATGAACAGGGGGAGAAGAAAGGAAAATGGGATTAGTGAATTCAAATCTTTGTTCACTGGCAGTGACACATTAGAATGACTACTCTTCTAGTATATGGTAAATATTTCTGAGCCTACGATTCTCTGAAAACGAAAGGATAAGGGAATAGCATAAATTAAGAGTTCATTCAGCAAAATACCTACCCGATCAATTTACTACTTTCAGGAGTGGGATTCCTGGTGCTACCAGACTGTGGGTGAAGTTCCTCAATTTCCACTTACAGACAGGATACCTCAAACTGTTCAGCTCCCAGGTGAGGATGGATAAACTGGCTCCTCTTCTTTACTCACCCACTCCCTTGGCTGGTTGCAACAAGGTCAATTTAAAAATGAATCTGTTCCCTTATGGTGACCCTCCTACCAGACCCAAATGGTTGTAGGTTTCAAAAGGAGCCAATATACAAGCTTTTCTTGAGTTAACAGATGGAGTTGTTAATTAGTAAATGTGAGAAGAATTGGTAACAAAATGTACAAGTACACAGATTAGAACTAAGGAATGTATTCAAAAAGCTAAGAGTTAAATAAAACAATAGTTGAACATTGTGGTCATTGCATTGGAGATTACTGGTAATGTTGTCATTGGTAGTTTGTCAGTTGGTTCATGATCTTTAACTTTGCATATTGTTTGAGACTCTGTAGTTCTGACTCCTATTGACCATGATTGATTACCAGCATTTTGTCTCATGTGAGAGATCCTTCCTTTACCTGCAACACAGGAGTGGCCAGGGATAGTTCTTCTGTCATAGCTTTCACAGCATGTTAATGCTCAAATCCAAGCTGGTATACCTCAGAACATTTGGTCCCATTAGTAGACCCCATCAGAACTGAAACTGGCTTTTTTCATACCCCTGCATTTGTGTATTCTTCAAAGGTAAAAACACAGAATAAATCTGCAGTTGGGACATAATCCACAGGAGTAGATTGTAGCTGAGCAGGGAACTGGCAACTCCTTGTTATCTTTGTAGTCACAAGAAATCACAGTCCAGTGAATTTCAAGTTTGTTTAATACATTTTGGTGTGACCAATCATTGGTCCCATACAGGAATTTTGCCAGCCACCCACAGAATTTGCAACTGGAATGATTTTGTCCTGGCAGCAGTCCTCTGTTTAAAAAAAACACATTTTGGAATAAAGGGCTACAAACACCAGCATATTTTGAGGTTCTGACTTATGATTGTAACATCCCATAGTATCAACTGCTCTCTTTCTACTCATCTAATGCTGAGTGGCATTGCATAGGCATACATTACAAAATTGAATGGACATTCATAGCGAGAAAATTTCAATTCTAACTTTATTCTGTTAATCCAGTTATCATTTCTTGAAATTTATGGGGGCACGTTATTGAAACGTTAAAAGTAGAATGGTGCAAATTATTCAGCAGTTTGCAGAGATTTACAGCTTCAACCATATCCAGTCCTTTTCACGTTGGATTTTTTTACACACTAATAATGGTGTGTGTCTTTGATTTGCTACAAATTTGCTGACAAATTCTAGCCCATTAAAATAAAATGACCTTGCAACATTATGTGAGCTGATCTCATATCCCCAGAGGCACAGATGGTGCCTAGAGATCAGCGGTTCTCTGATTCTGCATCAGGAGACAAGCCATAGGCCCCACTGAGAGCATCCTGCGAATAAACAGGAACTGCACAGTTATATAATGGGTAATCCTTACCTTGCTGAATAAACAGGAACTCAATACAGTTAGACTACCTTGTTGAATAAACAGGAACTCTGCACAATGGCCAAGCTGTATTGCCAAATCAGTAGAGTTTAAGTCAACAAACCAGCATGCTGGAGTTGCATGCTGCATAGTGCTCTGTTAAGGTCACAACTTCAGTGTTATGTTAAGTCTGAACATCAGGGCCAAGCTAAAACATCCTAACCTTTTGCTGGGTCAATCCATGTGGATGGATTTCACTGAAAATTGGCTAAGTGCCAATTTTGGCAAGTTTCACAGAAGCTTTCTCTATGTGAGGCCTGAGATAATAGAACTGTAGATGCTGGAGAATCTGAGATAACAAGGTGTGGAGCTGGATGAACACAGCAGGCCCAGCAGCATCAGAGGAGCAGGAAAGCTGACATTTCGAAACTGCTGCTTGGCCTGCTGTGTTTATCCAGCCTCACATTTTATTATCACCACCTATGCACTGTTTGTATATCATCCCATTTGTCATATGCTACCTCTTGTTGTGGGCAGAAGTACTCACTAATGCTGGGAACTCTGAGGGACTCTGTCACTTGGGGCACCTCACCCCCTCCCACAAATGCCAGCACTCGTACTTACAGCTGTGCCAGGCAAGTCCACAGAAGGAAACACTGATACCCTCAATGGGTGTGCCATTTGCATTCCCACTGAGCACTTACTGTTTGCATTGCACTGGAAAGATATCACGGCAGGTAAGGAGTCATAGGCTCAGACTCTCAGTCTAGGCGACCTCCCAAATTTACACAATTCCCTTCCTCGCTGCCTCCTCTCTCAGCCATCTGGCTTTGAGCTTCTCCATGTTCTAAGGCGGAAGATCAGAGAACACTTTCACATGTGAAAGTCTGAACAGGTACCTGGCAATTCCTGCTTCTTACCTGCTCCTCCAGGCTGCCACCTTGAATAAAACACTCTCACTATTGCATGCAACACTCTCTTCCAACAATCACTCTCTCATACACATCAATGCTGGCTCAGCCAAACCTGCATGCTCTCCAGACTGTCTACTCATTCACTCAGAATATTTCTCTACCCCCCACCCCCTGACACCACCCTCCCCAACACCCCACTCCCTTACGCCCCCACACATGTACTAACAGCAGTACCACACACTTAAATCTCTTTCAATTCCCATTCCAGGGGAAAATAGTGTAGGTCAGAATCCTGGAAGTCCCTGGGCATCATCATCACAGAATCCCTACAGTGTGGAAACAGGCCCTTCGGCCCAACAAATCCACATTGAACATCATAGCATCCTCCCCATCTCCCTATAACCCACCTAATCTACTCATCCCTGAACACTACGGGGCAATTTAGCACAGCCAGTCCACCTAACCTGCACACCTTTGGACTGTATGAGGAAACTGGAGCACCCAGAAGAAACCCACACAGACACGGGGAGAATGCGTGCAAACTCCACGCAGTCGCCTGAGAGTGGGATCGAACCCAGGCCTTTGGCGCTGTGAGACACCAATGCCAACCTCTGAGCCACCATCGTGAGTCTAGCTTCAGCATGTGGACTTGCAGCTGTTCAATCAAGCAAATCACTAACCTCTAGGCTAACTAGGGATGGGCAGTAAATGCTGATCCAGCCAGTGATGTCCACATCTAATGAGTGCCTAAAAAAACACAATGGGGCAGAAACAGTCAAGAGAGTTTTGGGCTTTCTGACATTCAGCTCCTTATTCTTTATTAGGAGGGGACCCTGACCCTGACTGTGCCCAAGCCACCGGACTGGTATCAGAGGTTGTCCTTGATTTATTGGGCCAAGAACCCTGAGTGAAGTTGTCTCCCTGGATATCACTGAGGACCACTGGCAACCTTAAGCATCCTGGCTTTGTGTCTGCACTAAAAGGCAAGGCATGAAAGACATACCATGGGCCTGGTACCTCAGCCTGAGGGGGGCAGCGTTCAAAAAGATAAAGCAAGGCAGGGATGTTGTGGCATCCCGGTGAGATCAAAATGACTGTGCGGCTCAAGGAAAGTGAACAAACATCTTTGAGATGCAGCCCCGTTTAGTCTGTGAGTTGGGTGCATGTCCCTGTGAAAAGTGTCCTTGCAGCAGCACAGCAATACTAGTTGCTGGTGTGCCCTGAAGTGAAGATTTATGATCTGTCCTGAAAGCGGGCAAGCGATGTGCCATGAGATCCTGAGAGGTTGGTCATTGTCAGATGCCAATATCTGAGGATGAGGGTGTGTGCGGCTATTGCTCCACAATGTACAGTGTTCAGAGTGTTGCACGCAATAGTGAGAGTCATAGAACATATGCCTTGATTTGAGGTGTGTGCAGAGGGAGAGATAGTTTCAGTGCGAGGTAGCAGAGAGGAGGTGCTTCATATTACCCTGGAAAAGTGGAGAAGGTCGTTCACCTTCTTCCTGCAGAGCTGGGTATTTCTCCAGATGGCTAAGTCTGCACTGACCTCATTGACAATATTGGTCTAGGCTGTCATGGTCTGGTATCATGTCCTCCAGTTTCAGTACTGATGGAAAGAAACAGCCCTCCCCTACACTAAGCCCTCCAGCAGGACCTCCAGGCCCCTGTCCACATGTTGAGGTTCCAGTTCTCCCTTCTCTGTTCTGCCTGGGCAAAAATCAGCCATTCTGTAGGGCAGCAGGTACAATGACCTTTGAAAGATAGTGCCAGCACTAAGGATACCAGTCTGTGCTGAGTTCTTCCAAGTAAAATCGGTCTAAAATAGGGTATGGGTGTCTTCTTAGGGACAAAGTAGTTAGTTAATGAAATTAGTTTAGAACTGAATGGTGAGAAATCTCACTGTGCCTCGAGGAGAGAATGAAGTTGAGACTTAGCAACATATGACAAGGCCCAGCTCATTAACTGGGATCAAAGAGATTAATATTGAGCTGCATTCTGACCCAAATTGTAGTTGAGGAACAAGGTGATAAGGTTGGAAGCTGATGAAAGGCAAGTTCAGCATTGATGTAGACAATTTTGGAAAAGCAAAGCCTCTTGAATCATTCTCAAAGGCAGATATATACTATCATGGGGAGATTGTAGGTTTCCATAGATTTATAAGCTAAACAAGCTTATCTTCAATTTGCACTTATTTTTGAGGACTGTACTAACAGCTATGTTGTAAAACAAACAGCAAGATCACATTTGCTTTAGAATAGTTACATATGGAGATGTTAATAACAAGTATATGAACTAAATATCACAGTGCCTTAGTCCTCAAACTGGTTGTCTAATGTACTTGATATAAGATGTAATGTGAACTTTGGTAAACCTCTCTCTCCTCCTCTCTTAGACTCTGATTAGTAGGAGACAACCAGTCTGCACAGTCTGAGGCATTTGTCTCCACATAGCTGTGAAGGTGAATTACCAATCATTCCAGTTGTAACAGGGAAAAACCTAGACACAGCCATCAACCCAGGATGTGCCATTATACTGTCCCTATGCTTATGCTTAATTTAATCATACATGACTAGTGGAGTTCAATCATATTTTACATTTGGTAGTTGTGAGATTAAAGTCGCAATGTTATTTGAGATAACAGGAATGGGTTTGTTGTTGTGTGTGCTGTGGAACTAACCAATACCCAGCTAACCATGTTGGGTTGGGATGCTGTCACCATCCTCCTTTAGTCTTTTAAAGCAAATATTCAACTGATTAGTCAGCCCTTGACGGGGCATTGCAACAAAAACAGAAATCAAAGGGCTACCAGGAACTTACAGATCTGCAAAGGAAATCTATCTTTTGGGTGTGATGTCTTCCTTTCTATAAAGGGCTTATAGTGACAGAGGATGAACCATTAGTAAATCTTAACAAAAAGCGGTAATTGTTACATGATAACAGTAGGTAAAACTTATGTTGCCGGGTTAGACATAGTAACCAAGACTATCAGAAGACAGTGATGACACACCTGTCTCTATTGGAATCTTGAGCTCGACTCCATCTTTCTTCATTCAAAGCTGCATGATCATCAGATTGGATTGAGCTTAATTTAGTCTCTTATATTAACACTTTCAGAAATGTGACCTTAGACAAGCATTTACTTCTCCCTCAAGTGTTTGCTCAGCCTCTTCTTTAAATCATCTAACTCTTTTTCTGAACTACTTTCTGTGGTAGAAAACATTCAATTCACTATCCAAGCTGTGAATACAAGCATTTAGGCAAAAAATAGGTGATGCAGTGGCTCAGTGGTAGCACTGCTGCCTCCCAGCACTAGGGACTTGGGATCAATTTTAGCCTTGGGTGACTGTCTGTGTGGAGTTTGCACTTTCTCCTCATGTCTTTGTGTGTTTCCTACAGGTGCTCCGGTTTCTTCCCACAGTCGAAAGATGTGCAGGTTAAATGGATTGGCCATGCTAAATTGCCCATGATGTCCAGGGATGTGCAGGCTAGGTGGGTTGCTGTAGGAATGTAGGGTTTTAGGGGAGGAGGATGGGTTTGGAGGGGCTGCTCTTCAGCGGGTCAATGGGCTATCTGGCCTGCTTCAACACTATATGGATTCTATGACAATACCAATGCAACACAAGATCTCCTCCCAGAATAAATAGCACACCTCTTCTGCAGGTGAACGGGAAACAGTGGCTTAAACAGATTACATGAAAACATAGGATGACCTACTTTTTACTTTCTAGATCAAGAATCACTGTGTATTACGTTACGTAATTGCCAACATGGTCACATTTACATTGAATCTGTAAATACTTCTCATACTGTTGGCACATCCTTATCTCTTGCAATATAAACCGCAGATTGAGAATGTTCCTTAAGAAAAGGGTAGAAAGCAAATTCTCTTTGGAATCTGAGCAGTGATGCCCAATGACACATCTACATGACAATTTTAGCATTGTTGTGAAGGTGGAATGCATTACATTGTAGAAAAAGTGTGAGATCATCCACATTGGATTGAAAAGCAGGGTATCTCCCTAACATTGAAAAGCTAAAAGAGTGAATGTCTGAAGGGAGTTGGTCGTTTAGGTACACTGATTATTAAAATGCCCAAGTTGGGCACTGAAAATTTGCAAAATGTCTAATGGAATTCTCATCATTTTATAGCTGCAGAACACAAAAGGGATAGAATCATGCCTTAGATGTAAAAAGCTGTGGTTAGGTCACACCTGGAGAACCTCAAGCACTTCTGGGCACCACACCTTAGAGAGAACAAATTAGCCTTGGAAAGAATACAATGTAGATTTACTGGAATGATGCCTGGCCTCTGAATATTAAGCAATGAGGAAAGTAGGGCTACATGGCATAGACTGCAAAAGTGAAGCGTGATTTGATCAACATTTTCAGGATAACAGAGGGAGCAGATACTGTGGATTAGAAGAAACCATTTTGGATGTACAGGAAGTAAAGGACAAGGAGGCAAAGTCTAAAGATCAGAACCAGGTCGTTAAAAAAAACCCTGTTCAAGCAAAGGGTGCTGGAAATTTGGAACTCACACCTGCAAACATTTTGCCGAATCAATTTTTAAGTTTAAATCTGGGGCTGAAAAAATGTAATTACCAAATAAGGTTTCAAAGGATGTTAGGCAAAAGTGTGGGGTTAGGTCACAGAACATATTCTAATTCAGTGGAAGAACTGGCTCAAGGAGTTAAATGGCCACCCTTTGTTCCCACTCTGAGGTATTTCATTTGATGCAAAACCTATGAGAGTGAGGAAGGGTTGGGAGTGAGAGTAAGTCCGTTCTTAATTTTGATGGCAATGGATAATTGGTGGTAGATTGTAAAAATGGTAAAGAATACTTGACAATAAACATTGTCGGCAGCTGTCCCCATCAGGCAGTTTTCCAAGCAGTGCTGAAAGAGAAAATTAACTCAGTGCAGTTGATCTTGACGGTTCCACTAACTCCAAAGTGACATGGAGCTAACCTAACTCGGCCAATGGAGCGTTGCTGATTGTTATTTCAGTGATGGATCCACCCTGGTTTCAGATTCAGGCTGTGTATGCATTATAATCACAATGAGGACCAAACCAACACACTTCATTTCAGGGCAACATGTCTCATGCAGTGAATGCACATTCATTTGGGATCCAAATAAATGTACTCAGCTCATTTGGTGAGCTGGACTTGGAAAACATCCGAGGAGTTACTGTGACAGTCTTGTAAACATTTATCTTCCATCAGTCTTTGGAAGAGATTTAATGAAGATGACCAATGAGATACATATCCCATTTAAATCGAGCGAGCTTCTTAATTTGAAAGGCTGTTGACCTATGATAGCATTATATGTGAGTGAGAGAAGCCATTAAAGTATAATGCACTATCCGTGTTCGAGTTATCACATCACTGTTATTTGCTTAAAGTCAGGGGGAATGTCTTACACTATGCAATGTGAAGTGGAATAATTTAAGATGTGTGGTGATACCACTTATATTCACTCCAATGAGTTACTAAACAGGCACTAAGAAAACTAACAAGTTCTGCATAACAGCCACTTACATTTCAAACCTAATCATGTCATGTGTTTGCAAGCCTGACAGACATGCATTGCACAAAGTTTAAATAAATGGAGCTGAATACTGAGTTCAGTGGTTGGGGAGTAGAATAAACTCTTCTTTCCCATACATAAATAATACCTCTGGCAACACGATGGCGCATCACATTTCAGATTTTTATGTACAATGTTGTGAAACGTGGAATATAGATGCAGTTACTGCTGGGTTTGGTAAGGAGGTGGGAGGGGCTCTTCTTCTATAATGAATGACAACATTGTACACCATTGCTTCCCTACAAAAATAATCTCTGCACAGATAGTCTTGCAGGAGAACTGAAAGTGGTTTTAGAATAAAGCATGAAATATTGTAAGATGCAGAACTGACATCATTAAAAGCTTAACTAGGTGTTAAAAATATACTCTTGAATCTTCAGAAATAACGTAAAAACTTTAGCAGTTGAGGAAATGTTTTTTCTAGGTTAACAATGGTCATAATTGCACTTTTATACAGTTAATAAGGTTTACCTGAGTTTCTGGATTTACTTTCACAATTATAGCAGCCCAAGACAGTGAATGGAATTGGAATTTCAATATTGTTTACCAGAAAACAGGGAGGCATTAAAGGGCTCAAATCTTATCCATGATAAATTGCATCAAGCTCATCAAATAGATGATGTATGACGTTCATAATCTAAGCATAATAATCTGGCTGAACAGATCTCTTAGAATATATTTACTAATGATAACAAATACAAAGGCATGAAGATTATGTACTGGGACTGTCACTTCACTTTACAGTAAAATAGAGGAATGAACAGAGTTCTGTTGGCACTAATCTGGCACAGGTTATTACATGTAGTCGTACTTTTAACCGTCAATTGAATTTCAAGTTAGACTGAAGTTGAGGTTTAAAGTATACGTAATTAATATTTTACCAGCATTCAAGTCGTATATGATGGGCTTCAGGAGAGGATAATCGACTGGAAGCCATTGTTGAGGATTGTGCTACAGCTTCTCCTAAGAGATTCCTGAAACTCACAGATGTAGCCAGTCCATAAGAATCTGAGGGAGAACAGAGAGGTAGAGAAAGCCAGTGTCTATTGTTCACCATGTAGAATGTGAGTGGGAGCTTGCATTCAAATTGAAGAGACAGTATTGACACGAACATTACAATGAGACTGGAAGATTTAAACAGCTGTGGTTAGAGAGTTGGCTCTCCAGGATAACCTTCTCTAGGAAGTCAGTTTGAGGATCAGATGTTTTCCAACTGCAAAAGGTCAAAGGAAGTGGACCACTGGAAGTTGAGGAAAACTTTGGACTAGTTTTGGTGAACAGAGTATTCATTTAAGGGATAGAATCCAAAGGGCCAGTTTCCACTCTGTAGGGATCCTATGATCTGTGATCTATAATGAAGTGTAACCATGCAGAGGATCTTTGGTTATTTAAAAGTTGAATGGTGGATCCTTTAGAATATATGTTGCCGAATGAACAGTGTTTGGATAATATTGCTTTTAGTTTGCTTATTACAGTGGAAGTTTTAATGCTTGAAATTTCATGTCAGTCATTTACATCAGTCAACAGAAATTTGAATATCATTTTAAGGTTATTGATCTTTCCACAGATCATAACATAATCTGCAAAAAACTCCAAAAACAATTTCCTCGGTACTACAAGAAATATTAATAATCAAGGTTTGGAAACCATGTCAATTTTCAGTCTTTTTTCTCTTGCTCAATTCTGTAGAGAAAATTTTAGTTAAAAAAGTTCAAAGTGGTTACTATTTTTGATCTTGATGTTCGGTATCTCTCCAACTTCGATGCTTTATCATGTGCTTTGCTCCAAGCCAAAGTATGTTAGCCCTTGACTTAACTCTGCAACCTTATCACTGAGCAGCTGTCAGTGTTTCATTGCTTGCACTAACTGAGAGGCCTGTCAGATACAGTAGTTGCAGGTCTACAGTCTCTAATTGTCATCAACTTGATGAAAACAATCTGGTGCTGACAGGCCTTTTGAACTTTGACCGGGCTGGGAGATGATGCCTGTAATGCATGCACCATGTCATCAGTCAGGTGCATCTCATTGCCTCCTGAGAGCGATTCCGGTTTGACTACAAATGGCAATATAATTATACTATCCTTGCTTTCTAAATTAAGCAATCACTCAGTTTATAGGTGCTTACCAAGCGTGCGTACACTTTGGTCATCTTGGATCAGCAGATGGCACCAGACGACATATATCTCTCTTTCTTTTTGACTCAAGTAACCTATTTTTTAAACACCTTTGGTCTTCTCCCAAAGGTATCTCTTTCTGAGTGGGCCGGATCCACTTTCCAAATATAGTCCACATGCTGGTTTCAATATTGAGCGCTAGCAGGATATCATTGCAGTGAAAGTGGAAGTGTCATCTCTAGATGTTCACAAACTATTGTAAATCCTTGTTATTAAGAGGAATATTGAGTGATGACTCAACAAAGGTTTTCCAGGTAGTGAAATATATTGATAAGACAGATGTAGAAAACATGCTTACTCTTGTCAAGGTAGCAGGGAAAGCAGGGTGAGAAAAGGAAAGGGGACACAGAACCAGAGGCTATCAGCATAAGAACAGTGGTAATAAAACCCAGTAGGAAATTTGGGAGGAACATCTTTACTTAAAGAATGGTCACATTGTTGAACTCACCACATGGACCATATGAGGGAGATGGTTAAGAGAAAGCTAAGTACACACGTGAAGGAGGCGCCACTGGATATTGATCACTATTAGGAAACATTGTCCAATGGCTCTCAGTAACCTAGTGGTTAAGTCTTGTTTTCATCAGGTCAACCAACAGCACTTACAAAATATTGACTCTAGAGATCTATTTTGTGGCCTACATGGTGCAGCCTCTTCCTGGATAGGTAGGCAAGTTAAATATAAATTACTGGACAGTAAATCAAGAATTATTTTCTGAATATTTATATGCATCAGGTTGTATTGACCCAATAGAATAGAAACAGGATTATTCAAACCTATGCCTGTGTTCATGCTCCACCGGAGTCTCTTTCTACCTCTATTCACCTCGCCTTTTCAGCATGTCTTTCTCTTTTTTGGTCCTTCATGTGTGGACCTAACTTTCTCTTAACTATTTCTATGGTCCATGTGGTGAGTTCAACAATGTAACCATTCTTAAAGTAAAGATGTTCCTCCTGAATTTTCTACTGGGTTTTATTACAACTGTTGTTATGCTGATAGCCTCTGGTTCTGGTATCCCCTTTCCTTTTCTCACCCTGCCTTCCCTCCTACCTTGACAAGAGAAAGCATGTTTTCTACATCTGTCTTATCAATACATTTCATTACCTGGAAAACCTTTGTTGAGTCATCACTCAATACTCCTCTTAATAACAAGGAGTTACAATAATTGAGATACATGTATAGAACTACAGTAAACTCAAGTGTGGGAGGATAGTATGCTGTGACTGCACTGATATTGTAAAGGTGTTTCTATGCCTAGTGACAGTCCCAATGTACAGACTGTTTGCCCTTGAATTAGCCCTTATTTGCAACATGGTTAATAAATCCTGGGCTGTGTCTGATTCCTGTGGTTCTGTTGTCAAGTATTTGTTTTTTTTTGTTAAGAGTGAACTAACTCTGATTATACATTGGAAAATAGCATGTGTCTGAAGACCATGTGTGAAAGCAAGTCTGCAGGCTCAAAACAACTTCTATTAAATAAAGGAAACAACTCCTCTAATATTGACTGTCCAGCTCTAATTAATGTTTCTTATTCCATCTTATCAAGTCTCTAAGGCACAAAATAGCAGAGTCATGTTCCAGCCTTAAATTTGTGCACCTTATCCAGTGCAACACTCTGTTAAACCTGCTTTATTTTGTTAATCCAGTTCTTGGCTTGTATAAAAGATCCTATGTCACAGCGCAAAAGAAGAACAGCAGAGTTCTGACCAATATTTGCCCTGCAAACTATTTTTCAGGCCATTTGTTTGGTGCTGTTGTACCTTGTAAGTGAGGTAATTGGTTCTACGTTTCCCATAATCATTAATATGTTTCAAAAGATTTCCTCATTGTTTTGGGGATCCTGGAGTTAGGAAAGGACCAATATGGTTGCAAGTCCTCCTTAACACCGGAACAGCAAGTTTTTCAATTTGGAAGTTAATTCATCATAAAGAGCTGTTTACTTGTGTAGAAATTCAGGAGTGATTGGCATTGAACTGAAGTTAAGATGCCAATTAAGGTGTCTGTTTCAGATTGATGCCCTCACAGAAAAATATCATCACTTCAATCCAAACCACCTTGGTCTGTATTCCAATGTGACTATTTTAAACAGAAAAAGGGCCTGTGCACAATGACTCAAAATCTTAATCTCTGGTCACATTCTCTGTTGTGTGATTGACAGCTCAGTACAAAGAAAAGGGTAGATATTGAGTGCAGGCCAGGTTATCGTGAATCAGCAGCCCATTTTTATATCTCTGTCCATTCTTATTTCCATTGCAGTTAATTTTTACACATTTTATTACTGACTAAAGTCAAAATATATGCTGAAAAACAATGACCGACATTCATGGCAATATCCTGATCAGTCAAAGTCTATCTGCCTGACCTGAGGTTAATTCGTTAACAGCTAAAAGTCACCATTTCTTACTCCACCTCCATGGGAGCAATGGTCTACCCTCTTCTCAAAGTTTGGTTCTTTGTGCATCAGTTCTAGTGATTGCAAGAGGAAAAACTTTGATGTTGAGACTCTTGTTAGCAGTGGTGTGCTATTATCACATGCATAAAAGTGCAGTTTCCTACATAAATGTTTTATGCTTTGCCCTCCACAATTATTATGCTATTATCACTCAGCACCATACAGAATATATGCCACTGCTCACCAGTGAAAACACTCTAAGATATTTCAAAATGATTATGCGTTATAAGTACAAACTGAGAATATCAGAGCTAGGGGCAATTAATAGAAGACAGCCAATAATGGAATACAAGCTTAACGAACAATTGAAACTTCTTTACACATAGAATGGGTCACTGGAACTTGCTGGCTCATTAGGCAGTTGAGCTCAGTAAAATAGATGGATTAAGGGAAAACCACGTGAGGACATGGGGGAGGAAACAAACATAAGGTTAAGACATAAGATGCGATGAAGTAGGGTGCGAGGTAGCAAATAAAGATCATGTAAACTAGTTCAATTCTGCTGGGCCGAATGGCCCATATTGTGAGTGATATTGATGACCAAATTCCTTTGGCTCTTCAAACTATTGTGCTCATATTAGTCAAAAATTACCTACCTAACTATTTTAGTCCCATTTTCCAGCATTTGGACCAGATACTTAGATGCCTTGGCATCACAAATGTGCATCTAACTACTTCTTAAAAGTTATGAAACTTTCTGTCTCTACCATTCTTACAGACAGTGTGTTCCAAATTCCCACTACCCTCATGGTGAAACCATTTTTCATCACATATCCTTTGAATGTCTTGCTGCTTACCTTGAATCTATGCTACCTGGTCATTGATACTTCTACTAAACAGAAAGGCTCCTTCCTGCTTACCCTGTCTATGCCGCTTATAATTTTGCACATCTCAATCATGTCCCCTTGAGTCTCCTCTGCTCCAAGGAAAGAATCTCGTTGTATCCAATTTCTTTTCATAACTGAAAATCTCCAGCCCAAGGCAACGTCCTGGTAAATCTGAACACTTCTGAAGAAAGGTTACTGGACCCAAAACATTATCTCTGTTTCCGCTCCACAAATTGCTGAGTTTTTCCAGCAATTTCTGTTTCACTTCTGATTTCAATCATCCACAGTTGTTTTTCTGTTATTCTGGCATATTTCCTCTGCACCCGCTGCTATGCTATAAATTGGATGCAACTTCATGTACCTTAAGCACTTAATTTGAAAGAGAGGATTGTTACATGTAAAAAGCTAATTCTGAAGTTTACGCACGAACGTTTTCCACCTATAAGTTAAATGAGTACCTAGATAACAATGACCAAGACAGTGTCAGGTGTAATAAAGCGGAGATTGACACCATCCCCATGAGAACCAAAGCCGAATCACACGAAGAGAAGCACCTTGCTCAAAAATCTGTTAAAAAGTGTGCAAAGGGGTGTAAACTGTTTTTTTTTGCAACTTCTAGTGATTAAATCAAACAAATCCCTGACACTTATTTTACAGTCAACAAGTAACAATTTGTCTAACTTTAATAGTGAACAAATTAATTAAGACTATTAACAAACCAAACAAGTCCCTTCTAACTGCTAACTATTCCTGAATAATGCAAGAGTCAAATCGTATTCTGTTCCAATAAATACAAGTTTCACTTATATAACAAAACAGTAGAATTTAGTCAGTCAAAACTACAGCCAGGTTACATCTTCCAGAATGTTCTGTGTCTTCTCTGTCGATACTTATGTGAGGAATATGTTCTCTGTTAGTTCTTCCGTCAGGAATCTTAGCTAAGAGTGTCGTGGTACCATGGCGAATAGTTGGGGCTTTCTCTAAGAGCTAAGAGTTGTTATCTCCAGCAGATGGCAGTTAGCTCTGCCAATTTTCTAACTACCCACTTCTTTTATACCCCCGATGACATCTCAATTTCTCACAAGTGGATTGGTCCTAAGTTGTCAAAACACTAGATTCAAATTTGATAGGTTTTTGGTATCCAAGTGCTTGGTTCAAATTGATTGGCAAAATACAAAAACTTGCTGTCTTGGTAAAAATGCTTCCTGGCCTGCTAACGGTATAACATTTTGACACAAATGTTTCAATTTGGGTGCTCTCTGTATTTGCAAACTTTTAAGCTGCTCACTGACATCTCCAAGCGTAGAAAAAGCATAATCTTTTATAGGCATCATGCAATACTTAACCCCCTGGCATTTTATAAGTACCAATATTCTGCAAACACCAACTTCTAGTGTCCTGCCTCCCAATCCACAAACACTCTGCACAACTTCACAATACTGGCATGTGAGTAATCACAACCTTCAAAGCTAATTATTGAAAGGATTCTATGTTTACAATTCAGTGGGTTGATGTGAGAAAGAACACAATCTACTTTTCCCTACCCCCCTTGACTGCATCTCTTTTCTTTTGCAATGAAACCTGCCCATTAAAATAGTGTAAAATTAATAAGTAGTGAAATAAAATTAACATGACAGCGTATTTATACCAAACCACTTAATATGAGAGTCTCTCACATTCATCATTTTAATGAAAGGACTGCCAATGCTGACAGGAAATATTCCTAGAAACTTTATCCTATGGCCTACTGTTTCAAAATGCTACACCTGGTTTAACAATTCTTTTTTTGTCACCAACGTTTATATAATAGGTAAATAAAAGTGTCAGAAAATGATAACAAAACTTTTTTTGCCAACTTGTTATCCACAGCACTGCATTACCACTTCTCTTAGTTTCACATGTTGATAAATATTAAAAATAGAGGTGTCATTTGATGGTGGCCTCCAGGAGTCTGTAAATACTACAAGTTAAGCCATAGTTAGACCACATTTTCCTAGAATTAGCAGGCTATTGTTTGTAGATTTGTCCATTAGGGGTCTATAATGCCCATTTCAAATATGGCTCTGGACAGCTCTCTTTCTGGTCTCCTCAGTGTGATTCAGCCTGACTTATTTCAATCTAATAATGAATAACTTAACACAGTGTTCCTTACCCAGTGACAAGAATTGCCTAGAATGTTTTTATCGCTCATTCATTTTAAAAATAATTATCAATGAATGAATTGGAATTTGATTTGAATCATTTAGTTATTTTGACCTTTTGAAACTGTCACAAGCATCAATACAGTCAAGATGAGATTCACAACATGTTTTAACACAACAGTAACTTGTTGACCAATGACCAAAACACATTGAAATGCAAGTAACCTGCCTCTACCCAGTAAATATCTTAGCCCAGGGTTCAGTGCAGAGGTGAATGTTATAGTTGGGTACACCAAATGAAATTCACATCAAAATGAATTTGATCTCCCAGCATAACTGGGCAGATGCAAAAACCAGCTGTGTTTTCAATCATAGATTCGACAAGTATCTGCAAGTTATCTTCAAAGATCTTAAAAAAACTCAAGAATAGGGATTTCTGACTGTTACCGATTTATTGTTAATAACTGATTGGCGTTCAGGAGCAATCGATCGTAAGGCTCTACCAGGCTTTACTCCAGCAGCTTCAATTAGCTTCTGTGCCCGTCTCACACAGAGTGTGTATGTCTCAAACAGTAACATAAACAGCAAGAGTTGTGCCCAGCTGATAAAGTTGGCCTCCTCTCATGATGAGAGAGCCAGTCTGTCTCAGTCCCACTGAGTTTTCTCTATTAACTATGTATATGAGTTGCCAGCAAATGTCACACTTATGCTCCTGTCACTTCTTCAGAGTTTGGCTGCTTATTGCATTCAATAGCAATGCTGTCGATCTAGTTACTTTAGCAGAGCAGCAGGGTGGAAGGGGGGGTCGTGGTGGTGGTGGGAGCGAGCAGTGAATGCAAAAATAGATTCTGGTTTAGTAGGCTGATGACTGGAGGTGAGGGTCAATAAGGGGAGGAGGGGTGAGTGAATGGCAATAAATTCACAGTCCAAAAAGTCCACTACCCCTGCTCAAAGGAAAAAGAATGAAGATGCAATGAGAGGACTGAGAGCAGGAATGTGAGAAAGACAGAAAAAAATGGACTGTCATTTGTAAGGAAGAATACAGAAACCAAATAGCAAATCAATGTTTACTGAAGAGATGGGGATTTTTCTTTACATCAGCATAGATATGTCTCGTGCTTATCTTAGCGGTTTTCAGATTTGGCTATGTGTTTGTAACATTAAAGGGACACTGTCTCGATGAGAAAGTGTTCAGCAAAAGCTTTTTGTTTGGAGAAGGAGAAAAGTCAGGGAAAAAAAACAAGCTTAATGTTCATTGTGATGCCCGGCACAAAGCAGTTAAGAACAGAGCTAAGAGGGTTTATGGTACTGAATTTTAAACAAATGAACAAAGCCTTCCAAAACACTTAAAAGAAAATTGTGACAACATCCCTTAAATATACGGGATTTTTTTTTCTGTTTCTATGCCAGATGCTGCTGGACTCTTGGGAACAAAGAATACAGAAATGTTGAGCAAGGAGGAGCTCATTGCTTTAATGGAGCCTGTTTGATTATCTGTTTACTTATTTAAATGGATGGAAAACTCAGCAGATTTCCTTAACAGCATGTGTTCTTTCCCTGTGTCCACGATATTTAAATGATCCAATATTCTGGATACGGGAACAAGATAATCAGCTGCTTACATTATAGAGATTTTACAGCAATGGATCGGAATTCTGGCATTATCACAAACAATATTAAAAAATATTAGCAGTTGTTCAGGGAGAAAAAGAGATTAAAATTATATTAATCAATTGGTATGGAATTTCACAATATTTATTTTTTACGTTATTTACTTCAAGGTTTAGTTCAACAATCTGTCAACAACATGTGGATATGTTTCAAAGTTATGCAGTTCCCACTCTTAAAATACAGGCCAATAGCGAGAATGAATTTAAATCACAAGTTAAATATTGGAGTGAAAGAATGACATTTTCTGTTATCTGTTGGCAGGCTTAATTATGCATAAAAAGGAAGATCCCATGACACCCTGTGTTGACCTATGACACAGAATCAGTACTGTAAGGAAAATGTGTACTTTCTTTACAAGATCAGTGGAATCTGTAATTATTTAAAAGAAAGATTGAAAAGGGATTTTCAGACTTTGCATCAATTATAAATAGATCAATTATAATTTTCTTGGAAAATAAGAAGTAATGGTTCTGCGACCCTGTGACCCTTAATCTGGAAACAATAACAGAAGTGTAAAAATCCATGAGTCTGACAAACTCAAAGCAAAGCTTCAGGCAAAAGAGAGTTGCAATCAGTAGGGCTGGAGTGTGAAAGCGATCAGCACACTGATATACACACACACACACACACAAAAAATGAAAGAAGAACATGGATGATTCAGTTAGGATAAGAATCAAATCACTCTCAAGAACAGATCAGTTTTCCTGCTTGGCAGAAAAGCCACAGGAAGTTTTGGAGATACTCTGCGAGCTGACTGGGGAAAAAAAAATTAACACCTAGAAAGCTGCGGGGATGTCTAGCAGATGCTAAAGAGTTTCTTTTTTGGGTGTTTATGGGTGTTTTTACAGAAGTTACGAAACGTGAACTGGGATGTTCATTGTTTTTGAAAAGTAATGCTGGAAAACTGAACTGTCAGGATTACCACGATTTGAGGAACAGTGAGTTGGTTGAAGAAGTGGGCCTTGCTAACGATAATTGTCTCTGTGAAAGTCAAAAGGAAAAAGCTGTTTTTGAATAGGATTCCTGAGGTATCCTGCATGAATATAGAACAGCCAAGACGTTCTTTTGTTTTTTAATTTGATGTGTTATTTACCGATTAACTCATGTTTAATTAGATTAGATTCGATTCCCTACAGTGTGGAAACAGGCCCTTCAGTCCAAGAAGTCCACATCGCCCCTTGGAACATCCCATCCCCCTATAACCCACACACCCCTGAACACTACGGGCAATTTAGCATGGCCGATCCACCTAGCCTGCACATCTTTGGACTGTGGGAGGAAACCGGAGCACCCAGAGGAAACCCATGCAGACACGGGGAGAATGTGCAAACTCCACACAGACAGTCACCCGAGGCTGGAATTGAACCTAGGTCCTTGGCGCTGTGAGGCTGCAGTGCTAACCACTGAGCCACCGTGCCGCCAAAACAAAAGACACTCAAGCCGTTACTCCTTGACAGTGAATGGTGAGGCCATTGCTGAATCTGGACTAACCATATAAATGCAGTGGCTTCAACAGTAGGCCAGAGGCTAAGAATTTTGCCGAAAGTAATTCACTTCCTCTCCCTGAAGCCTGTCCACCATCTGTAAGGCATAAGTCAGCAGTGCAATGAAATGCTCCCCTGTTGCCATGATGAGAGCAGCTCTAACAACACTCACTAATACCAGCGCCTGGAAGTACAAGGGCAGCAGGTATATGGGACCTTCACCAATTGCAAGATCCCCTCCAGGCTGCACATCATCTTGACTGGAAAATGTTTCTGCATTCCACCTGTTTCACAGGGCCGTAAACCTAGAACTCCCACCCTGAAGACAGTATGGGTGCACCCACACTAAGTGGACTGCAAGTGGTTGAAGAAGGCAGATCATCATCATCTTTTTGATGGCAACATGGAAAGGCCAATAAATGTTGGCCCTGTCAGCGATACCCAAATCTCATGAATTAATTTTTAAAAATGACCTACAGAAGGCGGAGTCTTTTTTTTATTTTGAGGGCTATTCACTCTGTGCAGTTATTACTTCGCGATTCTCCCACAGGAATTGAAAGAGCCCTCCATTAAAGGATGAATTCAGTTGAAGTTATTGGAATAATTTCCTGTACTTGATTAAGTCACAGTGCATAAACAGCCTAGGAGGCATTATGAGGAGAAAAATAAATATTTCCCTACTTTTTACATGGAATAAAGCATAAACATATTGGTGACCTTTTTCTTTCTTTACTATTGTGAGTGAACAGGTCACTGTATTCATTTGGAATATGTTCATTTACCGTGGAAAAAAGGTAATCTTCACGAACTCATTTGATGTATTGATTAACATCATAACCTTTTTATTTACTTAATTGTCGATCGTAGACTGAATTAGGAAAAGGGCTATTTCACAAGAAAGGACTGAGGAAGGAAAGGCTTTACATTTGCAAAGCAAGTTCACTGCTTGTTAGACGCTCTGTAAAGGGCCAAACTTGTCTCGCCAGTATTTAGTTCCATACCTTACCAAATGCAACAAACAAGATCGATGTCAAGAAAATTGTACTTTAAAGTCAAAGTGACTACCTGGCAAATCTAACTTGCCATTTACTTCAGAGGATCTCCGTATCGTGTACAACAAGACAGTATATTAGGGCATCATCCACAGTCACCAGTAAAACAAACCCATTGTCCATGGGCATTGGTATCTGACATTTTCCAATCACTCATGACCATCATTGCACCTCTCCAATTAATTTGCAGCCTTGTAGGCAGCATAGATGGCTTTACAAGGTGCATCAGCAACAAGTATTGGAACATTGCAGTAGGTTCACATTGTGTATATGGACAAACCCCTGATCAAGGGTTGGACCAGGCTGCATCTCAAAGCTGCTTGCTCGCAGTGTCCCTGCCTTGACTTGCCATGCCAGGCCTGTTAGAGCATTGATGCTTCAGCCAGAGCCAGAGCTGTTACTACTTGTATTGACATGCTTTTTACTGCAGACAAACAAACAGGCTGCTTATCATTTGGGATCTGTCTGGGGGGGGGGGGGGGGGGACCGTGGGGTAATTATCTTTCCGTACAACAAGCTATGACATCAATCTATTGCCTGCAGCATGAGCCAGCTGCAAATGCACTGCATGTTTTTACAACCAAATGGCCCTGTCAGAAGATGGTGGGGACTGGTCCTCAGTTTAATCAGAGGTTTCCAGTATCATTAGTCACAGGCTTGGTCAGCGTCATTTATCCTCTTGGATAATGATCATGGGATCGCCATAGGATGGAGCAGACGGTGATCAATCATTTAGGGCCAAGATAACCTGTCAGGGAAATCACGCATCATCAGTTGGGGAGTGGCAAACACTGTGGTCAGGGTCTGCTCAGCCAAGTCTAGGGAGCAATTGTTGAAGTTAGTCAGGGTGGGGGGAAGCAGAGATATTTTCAGAGGTGGGGTCAAGGTTGGTGAAGAGAGGGGAACTCTCAAGGTGTATGGTGGGTATGCAGAAGGGCATTGGAGGACATGATAGGCTATTGGCGGGGGTGTTATTGACACCTTCATAGCCTCTACAGAGAGGAACAGGGTGGACATCATTGAGGTGAAGAGCTCAGGTTTAGGAGGCAGGAGGGAAAATTTAGTGAAAATCATTGTGGTGGCTCTTCACATGATGGAGATGGTGGAAGTGGGCTTTCAGGGTGCAGCAAAGTAGAAAGCAGCATGGAGGCTCTGAGGGAAATGATCGGCTAGTGATATTATCCCTTGGCTCGAGTTTGAATCCCACCATGGCAGATGTGGTATTAGAATTCAATAAAAAATCTGGAATTAAGAGTGTAATATAGCCATGAAAACATTGTCAATTGTTGTAGAAACCTATCTTGTTCACTAATGTCCTTTAGGGAAGAAAATTTCTGTCTTTTCCTGGTCTGACTCCAGATCCACAACAAAGTGGTTGACTCTTAGCTGCCCTTTGGGCAATTAGGGATGGACAATGATGGATTAATTTGTTTTTATAAAAGCAGAAAATTAGGGAATTGTGTGTGCCTTTCAAAATCTTTGGCTTTTGTGATGACGCCAAGTCCCAGAAAATGGGATCAGAATAATTTGTGACCAGCACAGCCTTGATGGGCCAAAGGGCCTTTTACTGTACTATAAATCTCTATGACTCTGGGAATAGTAGAGCTTGATTTCCAGTGCACTACTTCAATGAGGCACAACATTTTTTTCTGTTGCCATTATTGACCATTTCCACCAAGAGTCTGCCGAAGTGGGTAGATACAGGAGGACCAGAACATGGTGGCTGAGTGATTAGCACTGCTGCCTCACAGAGCCAAGGACCCTAGTTCAATTCCACCCTCGGGCGACTGTCTGCATGGAGATTGCACATTCTCCCCACATCTGTGTGGGTTTCCTCTGGATGCTCTGGTTTCCTCCCACTGTGCAAAGATGTGCAGGGTCTGTGATAATAAAATGTGAGGCTGGATGAACACAGCAGGCCAAGCAGCATCTCAGGAGCACAAAAGCTGACGTTTCGGGCCTAGACCCTTATTATCTTGGAATTCTCCAGCATCTGCAGTTCCCATTATCTCTGTGCAGGGTCTGTGGTTGGGTCATGCTAAATTACCCCATAGTGTTCAGGGATATGTAGATTAGGTGTGTTATAGGGGGATGTGTCTGGGTGGGATGTTCTGAGGGTCTGTGTGGATGTGTTGGGCCGAAGGGCCAGTTTCTACACTGTCCGGGTTCTATGATTCTGACTGATAACAAGCCCAGGAGTAGCAGTAGGCCAGCACTGAGGCTGGTAAGCACCCATCTCAGAAAGAGGTTGTTGCCACAGGGTCCCCTAGGGTGCATTGTATGGACAGGAGCCTCAGGATTTTCATCCCAACTCCATTTTCTGGGATGGCCGAGGTGCTACGCCCTTGCAGGTTCTATATGTCCCAAGCCATGTGACAAATGCTATGGCAGGACCCGAGAGCTGCAGGGGTGGGAGGCCATGCTCTCCTGGTGATTGTGAAGGACCAGTCACTTTGAACTTGTATGCAACTGTCTCCAATCACTCATGGCCACCATCACACCTCTCCAATAAGTTTGCAGCCTCTTAGGCAGCACAGACAGCTTTAAAAGGAGCGACTGGCTCCTTCTACAGAGTGGCAGGTGATCTGTATGGGATCTCTCAGTCATGCACCCACAAATGTTTCAGGGCGCTGACTGATGCCATCTCTGCGAGGTCACACCAGTTCATTTCATTCATCCATGACAAGGTCAATGCTGCAGCCCAGCAGTGGGTTACGGGAATATAGCTGTTATCCCTCATGTGCTGGGTACTATTGACGGTACACATGTGACACTGAAAGGGATGTATCATGTCAAGAAGGGGCTCCACGTTAGGTGGAATTGGAGAAGTTGCAAATGTTCTCCTTAGAAAGAGAAGATTTTGAAGAGATTTGATAGATGCATTCAAATTCATGAAGAGTCTGGAGAAAGTAGATAGGGAGAAAATATTCTCAATGGTGGAAGCATAGAGAACTGGATGGAACAAATTTGAGAACATCAGCAAAGAGGTGATGGCAACATAAGGAAATGTTCTTTCATACATCAAATGATGAGAATGTGGAATGAACTGCCTGAGAATTTGGTGGATTTAGATTAAATTAATGCAATCAAGAGGGATTAGGACTATTATGTGTAAAGAAAGAATGAGTAGAGTTGTATTGCGAGCAGGTGAGAACCACACTCCAAGAATTCCTCTTGCAGGAGCCAGCACAGATATGAATTGGTTCCTCCTGTGCTGTTACTATTCTATGTTTCTATGATTCTGTGAAATGCAACAGCCATTTTTTACAAACTAAGCTCCTTTTTCACAATGGCCAGGTCTTTTCAGTATTTTTAATGAGCATTGAAGGATAAATGTAAATATAAATATTTTTTAAAAAACTTCCAGAGTGCCCAGTGTATTGTCCCTACCTTTGGGTCAGAAGGCCTGGGTTCAGGTACGACAAGGTGTGTCATAACATATCTGGACAAGTTGATTTAATAAAAGAAATCTACAGGGAACTGCTTTTCTTTAGAATGGTGCTGTGGAATCTTTCACATCTCTATTTAAATTTTTTTGCAAAATCTATGCTTTCCAATAGTGCAAAACTCCCTCCCCATCTGCACTGGAATATCAACCTAGATTTACACGATTCTCTCTTGAGGGAGTCTTGGAGCCTACAGTGTTCTGACTTAGAAGCCAGAATGCTACCAACTGAGCCATGGCTGACACTATCACCCGAGTAAGTGTTGAGACATTCTTATAAAAATTGCACCATACAGTCTGTACCTCAGCAGGGATTAGTAAAAGCTTAAGAATGAGTTCCAAGCTTTGCACTGAGATGAGGGGTGATGAATTGCGAGCAAGTGCTTGTATGTGCAAAAGGAAAACTGAGAGACATGGAGAAAAATAAATCATAAAATGTGAAGGAATTAGGGGTTTGATTTCTCTGCTCGACGGCATATCCGCATTACTATATTCCAGTACAGAGGGCTTAACATGCAACACATGTTTAAGTCAAAGCCACAAACTAGACATGATTAGGGGTGTGTGCACTATTCCTGATACGATGGCACAATATAAGAAAAATAAGTGCCGGGGTACAGACTGTACACTGCAATTATTACAAATATGTCTCAACATTCCCTCTTATGATTGGCACTGCTCCGAAAGTAAGGTCTATTGCACTGTGGGACAGACCATGTCACACCAACAAGTATTTTTCCATAACTTTACACAAATACATATTATATGCAGACAATCATAAAACTCCAGAAGACCCATAATTGTTGTAAATGTTCCCATTATCATAATTGCTACATTTCATATGTTCATTATGGTGAGGGATGACGATGCCAGACTGACATTTTTTCCATTGGTTACAGTACAAGTCGAACTTTGATCCTGGTAATCCCCACTCATGATGGTCCAGTCTCAGTTACTAAGATCAGGGAACTAAGTTATTGAAAAAGAATATTCTTTAAATGGCAAAAGATAAATGAATAATGTTACTTTTCAAATGGCTGAGTTTTTTTAAAATTCAACTTCTAACTCTAAAAGAAAGCATAAATCTACAGGCAATCATTGCTTAATGTGCTTGTATGGAGATCCTTTGATATTTTTTGATGGAGTGTTGGCCAGTTTATTTTACACATATATTCATCTGCCAACATTGCCAGGAGCCCTTTTAAGGCCTTGGTTGCTTAAAATATAACAGTGCAAGTTTTAAGATGGTATAAGTTAAAGCAACACATTGGGCTGTAGAAACCACACTTCTTAAAATAATTCTACTCTCACCAAACTCATGTTGGTCATTATGAGGTTGGAACTGTGTTAAACCATGGTAAGGTCTCAATCTGCCAAACAAGTATCAAACTGCAGTGTTAAGGTGATTGCTCAGATCTACACACCACATGTCACATAACAATGTGGTAAATGGAGTAGAACTTGAACTGTACCTATAGAAAAGGCCTTTTTCTCCCAAATAGCGCCATTCTGGACTATGTTGATGGAGGCCTCTGAGCCATCCTGTGTTGAAGTCCTACCTGCTCTGGAGCGGGAATATCATCCTTGAGCAGATTGATTGGAAAATATCTCAAGTGATGCATGCTCCTATTAAATATCTGTCAGTCCATTGTCAGGCCTGTTTCTGGATGTGAGTTTGCTCGCTGAGCTGGACGGTTCGTTTTCAGACATTTCATCACCATTCTAGGTAACATCATCAGTGAGCCTCCAACAAAGCAGTGGTGTTATGTCCCGCTTTCTATTTATCTGGTTAGGTTTCCTTGGGTTGGTGATGTCATTTCCTGCATTGGTGATGTCATTTCCTGTTCTTTTTCTCAGGGGATGGTAGATTGGCTCCAAATCAATGTGTTGCCTGTTTCTGCCCAAATTACTCGATCATACTGAAACATTACACTGAGACTGATTTTCTTTATATGTATGTTCGCAGGATGTGGGCATCCCTGATTTGTCCAGCATTTATTGCCCATCCCTTATCAGGTGGTAGTGAACTGTTGTGACTCCTATCTGTTGTATTAGTTTCGGTCCACAGTACGATATACCTCAATTCCTTTAGGAACAGCCGATGCTGTTAGGAGTTTCTGTGGCCCTAATTATTTAACTTGCTGTCTTTTTTTCTTGTGTGACCAAACAATCTTATTGTCAATCTTCAATGAGGCTGCTTTTGTGTCTCCAAATAAGATTGCTTCTAATAAAATGAACAAAACTCATGACAGACCATGCAACATTGCACCGTGCTGGAGGTGTTCGAACTTTCTGGAAGAATTGTATAAGTCCATGGGTGTGATTACATGAAGAAAATAGATTAATCCTCACCTAGTGAGACTAAAATAACACAGTCTGGTCTAGTACAGCGGTATTTAGTACAAATTTATAATAAATAGCAGTATTTTGAAGTCTAAGCTTGAAGATTTCTTGATCTTGCCTTCTCCTCAAACCCTCTTTCTTGAACACAAACTCATAGTAGGACATCAAACCCTACAATGTTAAAAAAAAGTTTATGCATTTGCCGTAATTGCTTAAATATATCTGCTCACAGGATCTAGACATTGCTGACCAGGCCGACATTTGCTCACAATCTTTAATTGATCTTGTAGAGGTCGTGGGGAGCTGTCTTCTTGAACAGATATAGTGTGCAGGCATAGAGGGAGCTGGTAGGAAGGGAGTTTCAGGATTTTAACCCATTAACAGGGAGGGAACGGTGACAGCATTCTGAGTCAAATAATGTCTAGCTTGGATAGTAAGTTGCAGATATTGATATTCCCATGTGTCAGCTGTCCTAGTTTTCTCAGGTAATGAGGCATGAGGGCTTGCCTCATGCACAAAGCTACATATTTCTACTGGGCTAGTGTAAGCATTGATACAAGCAAGCAAGCTGAACAGCCTCCATATTATGAATGTCTACTGTTACTCTTCACATTCTAGAGAATCCCATTGTTTTGGTGAATTTGTCTGTGTTTCATTCTCACAATTAAGTAATTGCATTATTCCATCGTAAGGTCTATGCATCTTATTAGATATCTCCGTTAAATAAATTGACGAAGCATATTTGGAGTTTAGCTGTTCTTAAAGGTGCTGCATGAATGGATTGTGCAGAAGATAAGAAATCATTTAAGGAAGGGTGACTCGACCTGAAATATCCACTCTGCTTTCTTTCCATAAATGCTACCAGACCTTCTGAGCTGTTCCAACAATTACTGCTTTGTTTCTGATTTATAGCACCCACAGTTCTTTTGGTTTTTATAAGAAATCAGGGGTTCGGGGACAATAACTTTAACCCTATTATAGTGACACCATAAAGAACTGGTTAAATAGTAGCGAATAGAGAGTTAACTGAATGTTCCCACTCTCTACACCAAAGGTCATCTAAGCTTTCAGTGCCCCATGGCTCATTACATTTCACATGCAAAGAATGCCATTCTGCAATCATTTAATGTTAGAAATGACTTGGAACATATTTGCACAGATAAGAAGTTGAATTCTGCATAAGTAATTTATGTTAAAAATTTGAAATTAAAACAGAGGGTGTAAGGAGTGAAATGGTCGCCAAGATTCCAACCAGATATGGTAACAATCCACTTCCAATATGAGCAATACAGTAAGATGAGGGCTGATATTTTCAGGTAATTGCAGAAAAAGTTCAAGAGGTGGTTAGAGAAGAAATGCCTTTGGACAGAGAGTGGTTAGAAAGTGTAATTCTCAACCGCAAGCCATTGTTTGAATAGACTCTTTAAATTCTTTTAAATGGAAATTAAATAGTTGCTTGAAAATGGAGTGTTTTTGTATGGAACCAAGTAGGAGGATGGGGTTAGAATAATTGGCTCGTGAGGAGAAAATCACTGACACAAGCTTAATGGTCTGACTGCCCTGTTTTTGTGATGAAATATTAAAGTATTCTCTATTTTGGAGATGATGCACAAAGTTAAGGCTATTTTAGTTTTTTAACATATTTTGTTCCTGAAGATTCTTTGAATAACAGTCTTATAAAACATCACCCCTCACTGATGTGAAGCTAACAGCCCTATAATTCTCTGCATCATCTTTCTGACCTTTTTTTCAATAAGTGGCAGCTGGCTACCAGATGTGTGAATATATTTTATTTTCCGAGTACAAATGGCCTGAATTTAAACGAGTTCAAAATATAGTTCGGCTCACTTGTATTGGTCCCAGCTATATATCTTTCAATAAGGGCTGTTAGTAAGTTTCTTAAGGGATTGAAGCAAGCAAATCCAAGGCAAAATGTGATGGCTGGAATGGCTTTAATCCAGATAATTATTATAGGGTGGGATCTTGTCCAACAAAACCAGCCTTGGTTAAGTCAGAAGAGACAGGAGGCAAGTAGATTATACAGCTAGTCAGACTAGTGGTTGACTAGTGGTTGTCGCAATGATGTTTTTATTTACTCAGTTTACAAGTTGGTACAAACCTCATTCAAGCAAACTTCATAATCATTACCAAGCAATGACATCACAAGCAGTCCTACATACTTGTCATACAATATTTTAGATTGTCTCATCCATCACAAGTTCAAACTGGTTTAACTGATCCAAGGCACAGACACTAGATTTACAGCTTTGTCGATATCCTCAAGAACTGTTGATTTTTCAGTTTCACCTGAATGCTATTCACTATTTACAAGTGGGAAAAGACAAGTTCCAATGTAATATGGGGGCATTGTTTTCTGCAAACAAGAAGGGAAATCCATGCTAAACAAGTGTCATCTTAGCTGATAGTGCTCTCAATTCTTGCACCTGTTAGTACAGATTAAATCCCCAATAATGTACTCCCAATACTGCATCACTACAGGAACAGTGGGGTGGAATTCTCAGCTGTCTATTTTCCAAGGCAATGGTCTCATTCTCAATGCTCAGGGATGGTATCTTTTGGAATCAAGGAGCCAACATCACTTATACCAAGAATCCACAGTCTTCACTCCTTGATCCAGTGCCATAGTGAAAGAGAACAGCACTGTTGAAAATGAGGTCTTGCATATGAGATTTTAAACCAGAATCACATTTTCCCTTTTAGATAGGTTTAAAGTACTACTTGACACTGTGCATAGGGAGACCTACCACAATATCCAGTCCAATATTTACTCCTCAATTACCATCAGTTAATAAACAGTATTTTTTTTATTTGTTTAGAGGATGAGGATATCCCTAGCTCGACCTGCATTTATTGCCCATTTGGCGGTTAGGTGCCAATCCCATTGCTGTGGGTCTGGAATCACATGTCAGCCAGACCGGATAAAGATGGCAGTTTCCTTCCCAAAAGGGCATAAGTGAACTAAATGGGTTTGTTTGACAATTGAAAATGGGCTTGTGATTATCTTTGGGTTCTTTAATTCTTGATTTTATTGAATTTGACTTCTACCAGTTGCTACCAGGTGGTATTTGAACACAGGTTTCTGGATAATGGCCTGGGTTACTGGGCTAATAGCCCATCATTAATACCACTAGGCTATTGCCTCCCCATCTTCCCAGTCTACTTTAGTTATTATCACATTGTTGTTTGTGAGACTTCCCTAAGCACAAAACTATCAGCTGTATTTCCTGCATTAGAACAGTGACTACACATCACAAGATATCCAATGGCTGTGAAGGGATCTGAGAATTCTCAAAGATGTGAAAGTCTTATTGTTGCTGGGGCTCGTAACTCACAAGGAAACCTATGTTCCTGATGTTGGAAATAGATTCTTTTGCCAAATGTGTTACCTCCCTTAACCATTCAGCTCAACCTGTGCTCACTCCTGCTCACACAGGGCCTGAAATATCAAGTGGTTCGGTATGATTTACTGAGACCAGACACCAGAAAAACAGAGATTGTCACTCTCTTTTTGGGGTTGGAGCCAGGGAATTCAGTTTTAATTACTGAATGCAAAGCTTTGGCTTCACTTTGACTGGAAATTTTTGTAAAGCCAAATCTTGAATAAAAATATATGTTAATTGACTCTTACATTCCACAAAAGAAAGGTAGGAGCTTAAGATATTTCTGGTCAACTTATTCGGCTAACCTAAAGATCCAGTCATTGTGGTGGACCCTAATAATTCATCAGACTTTTGTTACTTATCCTCCATCACAGATTAAATTCATGTCGAACCTTCTAAAACACCAAAGAATTCTGACTCATTCCCAGAAAATGACAGCGAGATAGGCAGATAGACAGAGGGAAGCGTAAGCATTCTTGTTTGATTTGGATTCAAGTTTTCATCCTTAAGTGAAAGTATAATGGTAAATTTGATGACTTAGCATTTACGGTGCAGAGTTCTGCATAATGATTTTTCATTCAATTGAGTGAATACTTAGAGATATCTGCACCCTCTGGGCCTGAATTCCTGATACATACACTAATAGAGGAGATTCCTGATACATACACCCATAGAGGAGAGATGATGGCCTAGTGGTATTTTCACTGGGCTGTTAATCCAGAAACCCCTAATAGTGTTCTGATGACCTGGGTTCAAATCCTGCCTTATCAGATGGTGGAATTTGAATTCAATAATTAAGAGTCTAATGTTACCCATGATTCGATTGCTGGGGGAAAAACCCATCTGGTTCACTAAAGTCCTTCAGGAAAGGAAACTGCCATCCTTGCCTGGCCTGGACTACAGGTGACTCCAGACCCACAGCACTGCAGTTGACTTTTAACTGCCCAATGGGCAATAAATGCTACCTAGCCAGCGATGCCCTCATTCTGAGAATAAATAAAAAGAAATTACTATTATCTCAAAGTGGTGGAGAAAGTTTAGGTTTATACTCAGGTGAGTGAACATCCAGAGACGCCTTTTGAATACAATGCAATATGTTAAAGCTGTGAAGACAGAAAATCTCTGGTATCCCCAGAGGTGGGTCCCAGTTCCACATGATTTGACATCACTATGATGCAACTATATACACACACGCTCTGTGTCTGTTCTGAAATTGTTGGGTAACTAGCTTCACAATCAAACTCATTCCTATTGCTAGAATAGCCCAGGAAAAAAATTAAACAAGAAGAACTGCAGTTGCTGAAAATCTGAAACAAAAACAGAAATTGCTGGAGAAACTTAGTGTTCTAGGGTCTGAAAAAGGGTGACTCAAGCCAAAACGTTGACTCTGCTTTCTCTCCACAGATGCTGCCAGACCTGCTAAGTTTCTTCAGCAATTTGTCCCACAAAAATATTGCTTCCCTTCTAGACACTTTTACCAGACCAGCTTTACATAAAACAGTTGTTCTGAGATGGATAGTGAAAATGTTGATTTTGATGTGAGACATAAGAGACGATAAGCTGTCATCCCTGTGTTTGTTCCTGCTCCAAGAATACATCAATATTAAAATTCACATCCTCAGTTTAAAGCTATTCTGATGGCTTCAATTCTCACCACAACACCTCCCCACCAACCAACCACCCACCCTCTCTAAGTGTTCTGTTTTATCGTTCCAGTGCTACAACCCTCTGGTCTTTCTGTGTCTCTCCAGTGTGGACCTGCTGGTCAATTTCCCACTCCATTTGTTCTAATTCAGACAGCCATGTCTTCAGCCACATGGGCCCTTAAAGTTAAAATTACCTCTTTAAATCTTCTCCTCTCCACCTCTCCCTCTCATTCTCTAAGATGTTGCTTAAATCTTAGACAAAACATTGGTCTTGGTGTCTCCTTGGCAAAATTCCAATTTCTTTTTGTTTGGTTATGGTCCTGTCACGTCCTGAGGAATATTTTCTCACATTAAAGGCACTTAAGTGTTAGTTACTGTTGCAACACAATAAAAGGGTTTTCTTGATGCAAGCTCAGTCTTTTGTCCATCACTAATTAAAAAATAGGTTTGAGAGTTTGAAGTTACAGGTACGTTTTCAGGAATACTGCAGAACCTAAAGAACAGGATTAAAATTGACAGACTAATTTGGGGGAATTCAGCAACATTTAAAAATCTAAATAACCAACAACCAGGCCTGATGTTAATTCTGATACTTTCCATTTTATTTCTTGGCCAGTACCCTTCTTAACCTCAAAAAATATTCATTAAAATTATAATTTAGTAGCAATGATAGTAGGAAAGATAGAATAGAACATAGAATCACGGAAAGTCTCCGGTATAGGAAGTCATTTACCTCATCAAATCTGTATCGAGTCTGCGAGACCTAAACAACTGAGCTGGTCCCAACCCTCTGCCCTTTCTCCATTCCAGAAGGACAAACCAGTAAAACTGGTAAATGAGATATACTGGTCCGACTTGACTTTTATATTTCAACATGGAAGGCCACTAAGGCCAGTATGTTCATTTCCCAGTATTACTGTTTGTTTCTTTATTGGCTTTTAACTATGAGCATGCAAATTCCTTTGCCTTAATCTAATTCCCTTTTGAAAGCCAAAATTCACTCTTTCTTTGCCCGTCTCTCAAGCAATGCATTCCTGATCGTAACCATGTGTTGTGGGGGTTGGAGGTCAAGATGTTTTCCTAGTGTCATCTTGGTTGTTTTGCCAATCACCTTTGGTTCTCAATCCTTCAGCCAAGAGAGTATTTTCTATCTATCTACACTTATAGGCCCCTCAGGATTCTGAACAGTTCAATCAAATATCAATGTCCTTTCTGGTCCCGAGCCTATCTATCAACCCTCACCTCTCAAACCATTCTAGTAAACGTTTTCTGCATCCTCCCCAAGGCCTTCACACCCTTCCTGAAATGTGGTGCCAAGAATTAAAAAAAAAGCACTCCAGTTATGATCTTAAAATCAATCCCAATCATCAATTTTATAATCTGGGGATTAATTTAAGTACAACATGTGTTGGTTTAATTTTACTTTGATTCTGTTTCATATTGACTATCCAACACAAGCTGTTCCAACTTAAAATTTTATGGGATTGTAATCATGAAATGCAATATTGGCAGTACATTTCTGTGGTCATTGTTTTAACAGAAATAGCAATTTGTTTCTTTCACAACATTTTAAAATAGTGGATAAAGTGATTTCCTCCAAGCGTGATTATAGACCATGTTTTAAAGCATTAGCATCTATTACTAATTTTGTACAGCAAAATTTAAAACCATTCTATTTATTTCAACTTTATCATCACAAGTTAAGTATGACGTATCAATTTATTGCACTGTAATGATATGCATTGTCTACAAAAGGCTTAAGTGCCACAGCAAAGCTCAAACAATATTTTAGCATTGTTATTTTCCCATGTGATTCGTTACAGTGTGTTGAAAGATACACATGTGGCTAAGTTGGCACCCTCCACCCAGCTGGAGCAATTTAACTTACTGGGCCAATTCCATTTTGCCACCATTTAACCTCTCACTTTCCTCTGCATTGCTCTGGTAGCAGAGTCATAGACACATACGCATATATCTCCCTGCGCAGACATAGGACCCTGTAGCAGCTTATCAGGCATAATGTGTACAATGTTCCACAGAATCACAGAAGCCTTAAGACGCAGAAGGAGGCCATTTGGTACATTTTGACTCTGCTATGATCACTATCTAGTGCCAATCTCCTCCATTCCACGATACCATTCATTATTCTTATACACATAATGGGTTAATGCCCTCTTAATTGTTTTGATTCAGCCTTAGCCCATCACAGTTCCAGGAAGTGCATTTAATAGTTTTAAACTACTCATTGAGTGACAAATTGCTTTTCTTGCATCACTCTTGCTCCTTTTGCAAATCACTTTAAATCTGCATACTCGCATTCTTGCTTTTGAACACCTTTATCAGATTTCGTCTGAGTCTTCTCTCCAAGGAAACAGTCCGAACTTCTTCAATGTGTCCGAATAATTGTGCTTTTTCATCGATGGAACCATTCCTGTAAATCACACCTCTCCAATGCATTCACATCTTTCCTATAATGTGGTGCCCTGAACTGTACACAATGCTCCAGTTGAGGTTGAACAAGAGTTTTGTACAAATTCAACATCATCTCCTTGCTCTTGTACTTGCCCCCAATTATAAAACTGAGGATGCTTAACTAACTGTTATCTGTATCTGTCCCGCCCTTTCAATGATCTATATATCTATATATATCTAAGACTCTCTGCTTTTGCACTCTTTTTAGAATTAGAGCCTGATTTTATACCTACTTTCAATGTTACTCCGACATTGAAAAATCTATCATCTCACACTTCTCTGTATTGAACCTCATCTGGCTATCCACCTACAAATATTCAATTCTAGAATTTTAGAACACAGAATTCCCTGCAAACCTTCCACCATCCCAAAAAAACCATTGATGATTACTTTCTGTTTCCCATCACTCAGCCAATTACGTATCTACATTGCTCCTGACCGTTTTATTCTATGATGTATTTTTCTCACAATCTGTTGTGGGACACTGTATCAAACACCTTCTGGAAGTCTTTGTATACAACATCAACCCTAGCCCTAGCCCTCAAAATACATGATTATCAGCTCATTGAGACAGAAAAGTTCCTGCTGACTCGCTGTGTCCAACAATTGCAGCTGACTTCTTTAATCCTCTGTGGTTTCGTAATGTCTGTACTGCTGACTTCCAAGTTCCATTGCACCACTTGCCCATAAAAACATGGGAATTGCTTTGCTCAAGAGCCAATGGGTATCCAGATCAAATAGCCTTGCAGTTGATTTCTGGAGAGGATTAATTGCAGACAGGGAAGGAATAACATGCTTCTGAGAGCTAAGGTGGGCAAAAGTGACTGGTGACCTTAGGGGCCCATTTATTTTCATAAGTACATAATTCCTACCCAAATGTAACAAAAACGAATACTTGTTTATTGAAATAATTATGAAGCTGTTACAATCTTTATATAAAAAATATGTATAAAATGGAAAACAATTGTCATTTACATAAATGATCTGGATGTGAATATCGCTAGTATGGTTAGTAAGTTTGCAGATGACACCAAAATTAGTGGTGTAGTGATCAGTGAAAAAAGTTATCTCAGAGTACAACAGGACCTTGATCAGATGGGCCAATGGGCTGAGGAGTGGCGGATGGAGTTTAAATTAGATAAATGTAAGATGCTGCATTTTGGTAGAGCAAATCAGGGTAGGACTTATACACTTAGTAGTAAGGTCCTGGGGAGTGTTGCTGAACAAAAAGATCCTGGGGTGCTGGTTCATCGTTCCTTGAGTTACAGGTAGACAGGGTAGTGAACAAGGAGTTTGGTCCATTTGCCTTTATTGTTTGGTGCATTGTGTTTCGGAGTTGAAATGTCATGTTGTGGCTGTACAGGATATTGGTGACGCCACTTTTGGAATACTGCGTCCATCTCTGATCTCTCTGCTATGGAAAAGATGTTGCTAAACTTGAAAGGGTTCAGAAAAGATTTACAAGGATGTTGCCAGGGTCGGAGGTTTTGAGATACAGGGAGGGACTGAATAGGCTGGGGCTATTTTCCCTGGAGCATCGGAGACTGAGGGTTGACCTTATAGGGGTTTATAAAATCATGAACGGCATGGGTACGGTGAATAGCCAAAGATTTTTTCCAAGCGTAGGTGAGTCCAAACCTCATGGGCACAGCTTCAATGTCAGAGGGGAAAGATTTAAAAGGAACCTAAGGGGCAACGTTTTCACACGGAGGATGGTGCGCGTATAAAATGAGCAGCCAGAGGCAGTGGTGGAGTCTGGTACAATTATACCATTTGAAAAGGCATCTGGGTGGGTACAAGAATAGGAAGGGTTCAGACAGGTATTGGCCAAAATGTTGGCCATTGGGACTAGGTTAATTTCGTATATCTGGTTGCCTGAGTGAGTTGGACCGAAGGGTCTGTTTCTGTGCTGTACAACTCCATAACACTAAGTAATCTTACAAATCTTAAAGTGTATTGGATCAAAAGCTTGATTCTTAAAATACCACCACAGTGGATAGGACTGACACCCACCATTGTTGAAAGTTTAACAAAGTTTGTGTTAATGTGTTTGTTGTAGCCAACCTTCAGCATAAATTGATGACAGAGAGAATTTGACAGATTATACAGTCCCATTTCCTTTTTTCTGTTTTGATGAATCTTGCCCAGTGCATAAATAATGTCAAGCATTCATGTTTCACGGTAAGATTTATAATTTTTGATCAATATTTATTGACTGTTGCTCAAAAAATACACTGTAATTCGATTCTAAAACTATATTTTACGATGACATCATTGCTTTTGGCAGAGATGAAATGGAATAAACAGTATAACATCACTTGCAGGAGAAACATTGTCCGAGAAGAGGCATTCATGTATAATCATGTAAATAAACGTTTATTTGGACAAACGTATAATGTAAGATATACATCTAAAAGCAATCAATACTAAGTGCTTTAAACCTGAAGATATCATAAAAATAAATCAATGTTATACAATACAAAAGGGCAGTGACTCCTAACAGAATTTATTTAAAAATAAAGAAACGGCATAAAGCTTAAGTTAACATGTCTTCCATGCCTGAACTATTTCAGCCTGAGCTGGTCTTGTTCAAAGTAACGCCGTGATCCTACCCAAGAGACATGTTAGCCTGCGCAGTGTAAACATTTGTAAACATTCACTTAATCATTAGACTATAACTGCGAGATAAACACTCACTGTCTCATTCCTTTCACGGTCTAACTGAGGTTTGGAAATTGTAAAGACCTTTGGCACATTATGAACAGTACATCTGTGTTTGCTGAGGGGTTGAGGTGACGCTTTGAGCTGCTCGATTGGGAGAAGGTGGGGGAGGGGTGGATTTTTTTGTCTGTTCCAACTTTTGTGTGGCTTGCTTAGAATGAAGTTTACTCCTCAAGCAGCAAATTATGTTCCACAAGTTAGTGAGAGAACAGCACTTTGCATTAGGGCAAATGTCAAAAACAAATGCAATTAACTTTGTGCAAGATTACAGCCCTACTTTCCACTTTTTCTGAAGAGTGGATAGATGCGGTCCTTACTTTTTGTAGAACAATTTGTAAAATCATATGATAATACAACACTAAAGCAGACCACTCACCCACTGTACCAGTGCTGGTGTTTCAAAGGAAATAACGCAATGTAAGGTGTGTGATTTACATATGCTTTGATATCATCTATTTTAGTGTTTGGATGTAACATATGGGTTTTAGTTGATTTGATTTTTGATTTAATTTATTATTACCACATACCAAGATACAATGAAAAGTTTTGTTTTGCGTGCAGTAAATGCAAGTCATAGCATACAACGATCATAGGGTAATTGAACAGAGCAAGGAATACTAAGTTGTGGCTGCAAAGAAAGTGCACAAAAAACAAAATCAACATTAGATTTCAAATTTGAGAGGTCCATTTAAAAGCCTAATAACAATAGGGAAGAACCTGTTGACACATGCATTTAAGCTTTTGTATCTTCTGCCTGACAGAAGAGATTTGAAGAGATTATAACCAGATCTTTGACAATGTTGGCTGCCTTCCTGCAGCAGCATGAAGTGTAGATGGAGTCAAAGGATGGAAGATTGGCTCGCACGAAGGTCTGAGCTCTATTAACAGCGCTCTGTAGTTTCTTATAGTCCTGGGCAGAGCAGTTGCCGTAGCAAACAGTGATGCTTCCTGATAGAATGATTTCTATGATGCATCTATAAATGTTGATAAGGCTCCTTAAGGGCATGCCAAATTTCCTTAGCCTCCTGCGGAAGAAAAGGTGTTGTCATGCCTTCTTGACCATCACATCAACATGGTGGCCCAGGACAGATTATTGGTGGTCATTACTCCTGGGAACTTGATGCTGTCAACTATCTCCACCTCAGCTCCATTCATGTAGGTGGGTTGTGTGTGTATATGGGTGCATTTAATGATTAACTTGTCAATATTTCTGTAGCTTTGCTTTTTATTTGAAACCGCTATGAGAAAAATAGTTCTTGGAGTCTTAATTGAGATTTGTTTGCATTTGGAGATTTTTTCGAACAGATAGAGTAAGCATTGAGGAACAGTAGTTTTCAGATAGAAGGATAAAGAATATATATAGGACAACATAAAAGCTTGGAAAGGTGTTAATTTCAGTGCACAGAAGTTCTGATTGAAGTTGGATGCATGAAATAGAGCTCCTAATGAAGGGATGTTCACCTGCACATCTGCCAATGTGGTATACTGCATCCGCTGTACCCGTTGTGGCTTCCTCCACGTTGGGGAAACCAAGTGGAAGCTTGGGGACCGCTTTGCAGAACATCAACGCTCGGTTCACAATAAACAACTGCACCTCCCAATTGCGAACCATTTCAACTCCCCCTCCCATTCCTTAGACGACATGTCCATCCTGGGCCTCCTGCAGTGCCATAATGATGCTACCCGAAGGTTGCAGGAATAGCAACTCATATTCCACTTGTGAACCCTGCAGCCCAATGGTATCGATGTGGATTTCACCAGCTTCAAAATCTCCCCTTCCCCCACCGCATCCCAAAACCAGCCCAGCTTGTCCCCGCCTCCCTAACCTGTTCTTCCTCTCACCTGTTCCCTCCTCCCACCTTAAGCTGCACCTCCATTTCCTACCTACTAACCTCATCCCGCCCCCTTGACTTGTCCATCCTCCCCAGACTGACCTATCTCCTCCCTACCTTCCCACCCATACTCTCCACTCCACCTATCTTCTCCTCTATCCATCTTCGGTCCGCCTCCCCCTCTCTCCCGATTTATTTCAGAATCCTCTCCCCATCCCCCTTTTCTGATGAAGGGTTTAGGCCCGAAACGTCAGCTTTTGTACTCCTAAGATGCTGCTTGGCCTGCTGTGTTCATCCAACTCCACACTTTGTTATTTCCTAATGAAGGGAGTTAGTTCAGATTAGTTGGGAAATATATTATTTGAGCATGAAAGCTACAGACTAATAGTGTTAGAACCCTGAAGTATATTCAAAGGTGAGAAACATGTGAATACTCAATGAAGAGGCTTTTAGTCTCTCAAGATAGAGAATTAAAAGCAACAGTAAAGTTAAAATATCTGGATGTGATAGAAAAGGAAATGTTCTTTGGTGTTTGAGTACTACGAAAAAATGTTGTTGAGATAGATTGACTTTTTGCTGTGTTTCAAAATCTCTCAAATTGTGTTTTATATAAATAGCTTGGTTTATTCTATTTTATCTTTTCTTTTGGGTCATAAACTTCTGTTTTCTTGCTAAAACCAGATCTGAATAAGCATTGTGCACTTATTTTTCTGCGAAAGACAACCCTGTTAAATAATGAAGAGCAATTGATCTGTTAAGCCAGATTTCAATCTGAGATCTGACTTGTTGAGCAATAATATCAGCCTAGATCATAATAAAGTAAAGCATACATGCATTTTAGCTGCTAAGAGGCTTAAAGTAGTGTAAATCTAAAAGAAGAACAAGATAAAAATGAGTCAACCAGAATTTGCACCCTGTTTGATACTTTGCTAGCACACATATTATACAAAGTTCAAATATTTAGTTATCCTATGCTGTTGTGTACAATTATAACTTTTGAAGAGGAACACTAGACAACTTGACAAGTTAACTTCATAAACTTGGAACATGGAGATCTCAATTGCAAAAATTGTTAAGAAATGTAGTGAGCTGTTTAGGTGGCGAGGAATTGTTCAAACTTGTGCCAGTTCCAGTGGGACATGGGAATTTATCATAGAACAGCCCAATTCAATGTTGATCATTTTGGAGCTTGCAGGATTCTTCAAAGAGATACCACAGCTAGAGAAGGGTCACCAATATATGGCAGGAACATTACATTGAGTTGATTTGGAAATCGTTGCATACATGGCTAATAGAATAAAATTGGGGGTTATTTTGTGAATAAGCAAGAAATGCAGTATAAAACATTTTTTTAGGAAAAGAACACAGTGTAGTATCCAGAATAATTTGAAAATTGAAAGATGGCTAAGAGGGCAAACTCAAAAATCTATAGTCATTCTGATGCAAGGAGCTTAAATGGCTGAAATCCCAGGACTTAGATAAGAAGGAGCATTGGCTTGTAACTGCAGTAGTAAATGGCAATTCTTACGAAATAATCTTGGCCTTTGTTTGACTTGTAACTGTGAAACTTCACGGAATCTCCATAATTGGGTTTGAGGCCTCCAAAGTTCAAACTCAACTGACTATATATTACTGGCTTCCAGCACTAGTAGGCCTGTCCTTGTGGTGGAAGAGGGTGCGCACAGGGAATAGAGGAGATGGAAAAGTTAGGATTTTTGTTCAGAGATACTGAGCCTGATTATGTGAGACTTATCTTGGTAACCTGTTGACCAAATCTCTCATGTCAACTCAAGCACCGACAATCATAGATAAGAGATAATGGGAACTGCAGATGCTGGAGAATCCAAGATAATAAAGTGTGAGGCTGGATGAACACAGCAGGCCAAGCAGCATCTCAGGAGCACAAAAGCTGACATTTCGGGCCTAGACCCTTCATCAGAAAAGGGGGATGGGGAAAGGATTCTGAAATAAATAGGGAGAGAGGGGGAGGTGGACCGAAGATGGATAGAGGAGAAGATAGGTGGAGAGGAGAGTATAAGTGGGGAGGTAGGGAGGGGATAGATCAGTCCAGGGAAGACGGACAGGTCAAGGAGGTGGGATGAGGAAATTAGGTAGGAAATGGAGGTGCGGCTTGGGGTGCGAGGAAGGGATAGGTGAGAGGAAGAACAGGTTAGGGAGACAGAGACAGGCTGGGCTGGTTTTGGGATGCAGTGGGGGGAGGGGAAGAGCTGGGCTGGCTGTGTGATGCAGTGGGGGGAGGGGACAAACTGGGCTGGTTTTGGGATGCAGTGGGGAAAGGGGAGATTTTGAAGCTGGTGAAGTCCACTTTGATACCATTGGGCTGCAGGGTTCCCAGGCGGAATATGAGTTGCTGTTCCTGCAACCTTCGGGTGGCATCATTGTGGCAGTGCAGGAGGCCCATGATGGACATGTCATCTAGAGAATGGGAGGGGGAATTGAAATGGTTCGCGACTGGGAGGTGCAGTTGTTTATTGCGAACCGAGCAGAGGTGTACTGCAAAGCCGTCCCCAAGCCTCCGCTTGGTTTCCCCAATGTAGAGGAAGCCACACTGGGTACAATGGATACAGTATACCACATGGGCAGATGTGCAGGTGAACCTCTGCTTAATATGGAAAGTCATCTTGGGCCCTGGGATAGGGGTGAGGGAGGAGGTGTGGGGGCAAGTGTAGCATTTCCTGCAGTTGCAGGGGAAGGTGCCGGGTGTGGTGGGGTTGGAGGGCAGTGTGGAGCGAACAAGGGAGTCACGGAGAGAGTGGTGTCTCCGGAAAGCAGACAAGGGTGGGGATGGATGTCTTGGGTGGTGGGGTCGGATTGTAGATGGCGGAAGTGTCGGAGGATGATGCGTCGTATCCGGAGGTTGGTGGGGTGGTGTGTGAGAACGAGGGGTATACTCTTTGGGTGGTTGTGGCGGGGGCGGGGTGTGAGGGATGTGTTGCGGGAAATGCGGGAGACGTGGTCAAAGGCGTTCTCGACCACTGCGGGGTTGAAGTTGTGGTCCTTGAAGAACTTGGACATCTGGGATGTGCGGGAGTGGAATGCCTCATCGTGGGAGCAGATGCGGCGGAGGCAGAGGAATTGGGAATAGGGGATGGAATTTTTGCAGGAGGGTGGATTGGAGGAGGTGTATTCTAGGTAGCAGTGGGAGTCAGTGGGCTTGAAATGGACATCAGTTTCTAGCTGGTTGCCTGAGATGGAGACTGAGAGGTCCAGGAAGGTGAGGGATGTGTTGGAGATGGCCCAGGTGAACTGAAGGTTGGGGTGGAAGGTGTTGGTGAAGTGGATGAACTGTTCAAGCTCCTCTGGGGAGCAAGAGGTGGTGCCAATACAGTCATCAATATAACAGAGGAAGAGGTGGGGTTTGGGGCCTGTGTAGGTGCGGAAGAGGGACTGTTCCACGTAACTTACAAAGAGGCAGGCATAGCTGGGGCCCATGTGGGTGCCCATGGCCACCCCCTTTGTCTGTAGGAAGTGGGAGGAATTGAAAGAGAAGTTTTGAGGGTGAGGACGAGTTTGGCTAGGCGGATGAGGGTGTCGGTGGATGGGGACTGGTCAGGATTGGGGGACAGGAAGAAGCGGAGGGCCTTGAGGCCATCTGCATGCAGAATACAGGTGTATAGGGACTGGACGTCCATGGTGAAAATGAGGTGTTGGGGGCCAGGGACTTGGAAGTTCTGGAGGAGGTGGAGGGCGTGGGTGGTGTCACGGACTTAGGTAGTCCCTCTTCCACACCCACACAGGCCCCAATCCCCACCTCTTCCTCCGTTACATTGATGACTGTATCGGCGCCACCTCTTGCTACCCAGAGGAGCTCGAACAGTTCATCCACTTCACCAACACCTTCCACCCCAACCTCAAGTTCACCTGGGCCATCTCCAAGACATCCCTCACCTTCATGGACCTCTCAGTCTCCATCTCAGGCAACCAGCTTGTAACTGATGTCCATTTCAAGCCCACTGACTCCCACAGCTACCTAGAATACACCTCCTCCCACCCACCCTACTGCAAAAATTCCATCCCCTATTCCCAATTCCTCCGCCTCCGCCGCATCTGCTCCCACGATGAGGCATTCCACTCCAACACATCCCAGATGTCCAAGTTCTTCAAGGACTGCAACTTTCCCCCCGCAGTGGCCGAGAACGCCTTTGACCACGTCTCCCACATTTCCCGCAACACATCCCTCACACCCCGCCCCCGCCACAACTACCCCCAGAGGATCCCCCTCATTCTCACATACCACCCCACCAACCTCCTGACACAACGTATCATTCTCCAACACTTACGCCATCTACAATCCGACCCCACCACCCAAGACATTTTTCCATCCCCACCCTTGTCTGCCTTCCGGAGACACCACTCTCTCCCTGACTCCCTTGTTCGCTCCACACTGCCCTCCAACCCCAACACACCCGACACCTTCCCCTGCAACCGCAGGAAGTGCTACACTCGCCCCCACACCCCCTCCCTCACCCCTATCCCAGGCCTCAAGATGACTTTCCATATTAAGCAGAGGTTCACCTGCACATCTGCCAATGTGGTATACTGCATCCACTGTACCTGGTGTGGCTTCCTATACATTGGGGAAACCAAGCGGAGGCTTGGGGATCACTTTGCAGAACACCTCCGCTCAGTTCGCAATAAACAACTGCACCTCCCAGTCGCGAACCATTTCAACTTCCCCTCCCATCCTTTAGATGACATGTCCACCATGGGCCTCCTGCAGTGCCACAATGATGCCACCCGAAGGTTGCAGGAACAGCAACTCATATTCCGCTTGGGAACCCTGCAACCCAATGGTATCAAAGTGGACTTCACCAGCTCCCCTCCCCCCACCGCATCCCAAAACCAGCCCAGTTTGTCCCCTCCCCCCACTGCATCACACAACCAGCCCAGCTCTTCCCCTCCCCCCACTGCATCCCAAAACCAACCCAGCCTGTCTCTGCCCCCCTAACCTGTTCTTCCTCTCACCCATCCCTTCCTCCCACCCCAAGCCGCACCTCCATTTCCTACCTACTAACCTCATCCCACCTCCTTGACCTGTCTGACTTCCCTGGACTGACCTATCCCCTTCCTTACTCCCCACCTATCTTCTCCTCTCCACCTATCTTCTTTTCTCTCCATCTTCGGTCCGCCTTCCCCTCTCTCCCTATTTATTCAAGAACCCTCACCCCATCCCCCTCTCTGATGAAGGGTCTAGGCCTGAAACGTCAGCTTTTGTGCTCCTGAGATGCTGCTTGGCCTGCTATGTTCATCCAGCTTCACACTTTATTATTCACCCACAAATCATAGGATTGCTTGAGTCTTCTCTGGAAATAACGATGTTTGGGACGTGTGTGATAGTGTGACCTCTGTAATTTCTCAGCAATTCAATATGGAATGAATTGCTAAATTATTTCAGATACCATCATAATCCAATGGCATCATTGTGAGATGGGGTCATGTGGTGATCAGACTCGGTCAAGTTAGCAGATTCTTTTTCATGTAGGATATTAGCAAATACGTTGGGCTTTTACAGTAATACAGGAACTTTAATGGTCATCTTCCTCATGTTAGCTCATAAATTGCCTGATTTACTGATTTCAATTTCACAACTTGTCATAGTAGGATTTGAACTCATGATCTCTGAGTTGCTAGTCCTTTGTCATAACCATATATCTCAGAGCTGGGTGAGGAAGCAGCAGACTTGCTCAAATTCTGCCCCAACACAACTAATTCTACAATAGCACCCATTTTGCAAATGATTTGGGGCCAGTTTACATTTTGAGGACATATACATGGTCACAATGATTCTGCATGAATTTATACAATTCGACGGGGTGGAGTAGTGATAAGGGGAAGTGTTTGCAGAGCTTTAGACAGAAGCAGGAAACTATGTCCAAAATCCATTCCAAATTGCACGGTTAGGTTCGGTTTTAGTTTCTACTAAAATTCATTCACATAATCACTAACTTAAAATCTTCTGTGTTCCAATGCAACTAGACAGCACGCCCACAATTATTTTTGTTTTTTATGCCTTTACTGATGAGAATTCCAGGATACGTTGTTGAAGAACAATGATGAGGTGCAGTTTATGACTACAGCTGACAATAAGTTTATCAGTAAAAATAAACATTTTCAAGTGCGGTGCCAAATCTAGCACCAATGAGAGACCTGTTTAAAATCATCGAAAATAGCTTTAAAAACATTTCTGAACATGTAACAATTTATCTGGTGCGCGCTGGTCTGTTTCTTTGTAGTGAGGCATTTTTGAAAATGAAAGCAATGTTCAGAATGCGTCGAAAGAGGCTAAAAACCCTGCAACGAGTGACTCACTTTCGGACTCCCCAAAGCATGTCCATCAGCTATCGGCCACAAATCAGGAGTGTAAAGGAATACTCACTCCCCACTGGCCTGGATGGTGAGGCTTCAGCAACACTCAAGAAGCTCAACACCATCCAGGACAAAGCAACCTGACTGCTTGATACTACCTTCATAAGTATCCACTCCACTGACCATTGGTGCTCAGTCGCTGTAGTATGTACCATATAAAAGATGCACGGTAGAAATTCACCAAGACTCCTTAGACAGCACCTTCAAAGCAATGATCATTTCCATGTTGAAGGGCCCAGGCAGCAGATACATGAGAATGCCACCTGCAAGTTCCTCTCCAAACCACTCATAATCCTGAAGTGGAAATATTGCTGTTCCTGCAGTGTCACAGGGACCATGTCCTGGGATTCCCTCCCTGATGATATTGTGAGTCTAACTAGAGCGTATGGACTGCAACGTTTCATGAAGGCAGCTTACCACCTTCTCAAGGGCAATCAGACCTGGACAATAAATGCTGGCATAGCCAATGACAGCCACATTCCATGAATGAATTTAAAACAAAAACTAGCCGCCTGCATGTGTACCTAAGACATAAATGTAATTTTGAAGAACATACCCAATTACGTACAACTGTGGTGCTTTGCAATGTTGACCTGGATGTGGGTCCAATATTGTAGGATGGACCTGATCCATGTGAAGTACATATTAAACCAATGTAAAAGCTTGCAGACAATAGGAGCAAAAATTATTTTTTGGGGGGATGGGTGGAATAATTTGATCATATTTTAAATTCCTTAATCTCTTGACACTGGTATGGGCAGTACAGCTGATGATATAACTATCGGAAGCAAGCAGAAACTCAGAGGTCAGGCCCACAAGCAGAGGGCAACAAAAATAATACACATGGATGAATAAATCAATACAAGTTGAAAAAGTTGAACAAGGTGGAGGCTCCTCTTAGTTTGTGATGAATTTGTGTGCCATTGGGAGAGTCAGCATTTATTGCCTCTCTTTAGTTGTCCTACCTACCTCAATGCAGATGAAAAGTTTGTTATGCTATTTCAGACGGCAGTAAAGTGTCAATCCTGTTATTCAGGTTCTGTTTAGTATTGGCCAGGCCTCAGGACAGACAATTCCCTTCCTTAAGCTATATTAAGGAAATCCAGATGCATTTTAACAATAAGCTGGTAATTGCATAGTCATTATTGATAAAGCTTTTAATTACATTACTCTGTTGCTGTGGTGAATTTGAACTCCTATACCCTGAATCACTCATCCCAGCTGACTGTGCTCTCGTACTGTTAGCATTATGTGATATGTTACTATAGCCCCAAAGCCTCTAAAGGACATAGCTTATGGAAGATTAGAAGATATCTGGGACCCTAGTACCTGTCAACTGGGTCCAACAAAAATACATTGGATTTACGTATCACCTTTAACTTGATAACACCTTTCAATGGACTCCACAGGAACAGTATCAAACACAATTTGATTCCAAAGAGATTAGAAAATATTCAAATGTATGATCAAACATTTGGACAAAGCATTAGATTTTAAGAAACATTTTACAGTGGGAGTGAGAGAGAAAGAGATAGAGTTAGGGAATTCTAGAGCTTACAGCTCAGCACAGGAGCCAGTGATGGATGATTAAAATAAAGGCTGTGCAAGAGATCAGAATTGGTGGAAGCAACAACCTCAGAGGTTTGTAGGATTGAGTGAATTTGCAGAGTTTAGGAGGAAGAAGGTCAGGACGTATTTGAAAATAAGGATGTGACTTTTAAAAATATGATACTGCTATACCATATAATCAAATATTCAAATGTTTAATCAAACTATTTATAGATATTGATTGTGCACCATTGTAACTTGTACTAATGTTCTTTAAGGAAGGCATCTGTCATTCCTGCCTGTTCTGGCCTATATCTGACTCCAGGCCCACAGAAATGTGCTTGACTCTTGATAGTCCCTTGAAATGGCCAAACAAGCCACTCAGTTGGATCAAACTGTTACAAATTCCAAAGGCAGGAATGAAAGTGGTAGACAATCTGATATTAAACAAGTCACTGACAAACCAACACATTAATTTGTACCTAAATGGAGGATTTGGAGGTGGGTGGTGGGGTAAAAATGTTTCTAATGTATGGCGTTTGTTAAGGAATCAGCAGCATAATCATTAACTGTTCTGCCTGCGATAAATGTATTTATTGATTAGCCATGCAGGCAAGCATAAGGAGCAGATGACACACCCAAAATCACAAACTCACAGCACAGCCTTCTTTCCCATGTTTAGTAGCAGCAGCTCTGCTGCCTGTGGTCAGTTATTCAGTGGCTGATGTGTCTTTGATGTACTCCCTGTCCCAGATTCCATGGTCAATGCTGTGGCACTACCAGGCAGCAACTGCTACATCGTGTGTTTGGAGATTCGGCAATGTGACTCACTTCTGTCAGTGTTGTGGGGAAACATGCAAATCCCTTGTACTACCCAAGCTCTTGAATGCAACAAAGGAAATGCGCTATTGCCTTTAATCTACCATTAGAAAGACTCACAAGTTTCTGTGATGTGGCTGTGACAAGAACTTTTGTGAAGTGAAATTTGTAAATACATGTTTTCAGGACAGCAATTTTTTGGAGTGGTAATGATGCCTGAAGATTCATTACAATGGTTTAAGCTTCCTTATGTTTAGTCACATCTATCTGGTAAATTGGGCTCTGAGCATAAACTGAGGATAATGCTGCATTCCAATGTTTAATTTTACTGAAGGCAATGGGAGTCTGTCCTAATGGCTGGTTACCCAACAAGAGCCCCGAGTCACCTCCTTCAGGGATGCCCCGCCAAGTGCAGTGCCACTGAGGTGGTTAACGGGACAGCAGTGGGTCTCCTCCAAGGGGTAGAAATCTCACCTCCAAAGATGTTCACCTCTATAGAAAAACAAATCCACCAGGAAGATGATGCTGCTACAAATGTTATCCAGGTTCCAAGATCCTGGGCAAGTATGAATAATCACTAGACAGGACAGCAGGTTGGGGTCCACAGGGGAGAGGTTCAGTGGAAAGGGTAAAGGCGTTGTTCTCGTTAGGCCCCCCTCTATTCCTGATTCCTGCGTTCCCTCCATTCCTTAATCAGGGACTGAGTGCCTTCAAACTCCCTATTTGGGGAGCTGGTGATTAAGCAGTCCTGCTTCAAGAGTTACTTGTTGTAGGATTCTTAGCCCCTGACTTGTTCTCATAGTTACAGTTTAGGTTAGTTCAGTTCATTTTCTGGCCATGGGTTGTCCCCAGCATGTTGATCATTGGTAGACTCAGTGGTAGTAATGCCATTCATTATCAAAGGATGATGGTTAGGTTTTCTCTCTCTTGGTAGAGATTGTCATTGCCTGTGTTACTTGCCACTTGGATATTGTCCAGATCTCGCTGCATATGTGCATGGATGGAATCAGTATCTAACGATTTGTGAATGGTGCCAAACCTTGAGTAATCATCAGTGATCATCCCATCTTCTGACTTAATGATGAAGCAATGATTTTAGAGAAAGCAACTGAATGTAGTTGGGCCAAGGAAACAGTTCTAAGGAACTCCTGTAGAGACGTCCAATGGCTAAGATGATTGACACCCAGAAACCACAGCAGGTCTGCCTGAAATTCAAAGAAGTAGGCAGGCAAATACCCAGAAATCACTCGTGTCAGATGCGAACAGCTGTTAGCCTGTTGATTCCTGCAGCTGTAGTGGGGGTGAGTGTACAAAGCCTTATGGATTCTCTGGCCAGCTATAGGCAAACCACCCGCACCACTTGTTGATCTATGTCTTTCAGTGATGTCCTTTACTTGTGTACAAATAGGTGTTATGGGGAAATTGTGGCGTACAAGATTATGAGAGGCATAGATAGTGTGGATAGCCAGGGTGGAAATGGCTATCATGAGGCGACGTAACTTTAAGGTGATTGGAAAAAAGTATAGGGGAGATGTCACAGGTAGGTTCTTTACACAGAGAGTGGTGGGTGTGGGGAATGCACTGCCAGCAGTGGTAGTAAAGCCAGATATATTAGGGACACTTAAGCAACTCTTGGATTGGCACATGGATGATAGTAATATGACGGGAATGCAGGTTAGTTTGATCTTAGAGTAAGATGATAGGTCAACACAACATTGTGGGCTGAAGGGGCTGTAATGTTCTATGTTCTAGTTGCTGGCCTGTTGAGTGAAACCTACATGAATGAATAAGAAGAAATGACATGTTCAAGTTGACTGCCCACTGTTCAGTGACAGGAAGTCTTAGCTGCTTCATCCTCCCCTTTCATCAACTGACCTGATGCCCTTCCACCCAATGTGTTTTGCAGATCCATGGCCAAAGTTCAGATCTGGCAAGGATCTACCTACCATCGTTTAGTTTCTGTAAATGAAAATATGGAAGAGCTGATCATTTCTTTCTAATTGTCTAGAGACACTCCACCTGATTCTGACATGGTGGTTTTGGTCAATGTCAATCATGTGAGAAAAGTTCTGCAACTTTTTCAAATCAAAGGAAAATTCTAGTGGATCAATGGGTACCCAGAATACCTAACATAGTGCTTTCTTGATGATCATTGTCTTGGGCAAGCTTTGGTAAATATTTGCCATTGCAGACAGCTCTGAGACTTTAGGGAGTTAAGAATCCCTTGTGAAAATAGTTTAAAAATACAGAAATATCTAGAATAAAGATGGCAGAGAGGATCAGGAAATGTAACAGATGAACTGGAATGACCATGGTGAGTCCTTTCTATTTGGTCACTCCGGCTATGAATCATTCTGCTTGAAAGCATACTGCTGCGCTCTGAGCTTAATAGTGCGGCTTTGCACAATGCCATGCCAGTGATTTCATGTTGCTACTTGTGCACTACAGTTGATAAAGGTCTTGAAAGTTTGATTGAAGTGGACAACTGAGTGATTGGAATTTAAATGTGGCTTCTGCCGGCTGCCAATAGATTTCTAAATAATGACTAACATTTTGGAAACTTTCCTTCCTTTACTGCAAAATACACGTTGTGTCTTCCTTCTTCTGCAGTGCGCCTCTTTTTATATCAGTAGGTTCGCACGGTCAGGAAGGAGAGACCATATCCAGAATGGGACATAGTCTGAGTGAGAATGCAGTTTGGGGAATTTGGAGGCAGTGTGGGAATTTGGTACAGGGAGGAAGAGGTGTTTTTTGCTTGCTCATTTTTGGCTCAGTTTGTATTTTTTTTAAACAGGATTAATTGAAGCCTAGGATCAAGGGCCCAGCACAAAAGAGTGACATCACTGATAAACTATAAGTTCATTGGTTGGTGAGATTTACTAATCTGACTTTCTAATACAGGTGACTTTCAGATTGAAGGTAAATAGGAAAAAAAAGTTACTGGCTATAAACAAAAAGACCTGTACAATATTTTTAAAAATCAAGTGAAGAACTACGTAATTATAACAGAGATGCCCAACCAACTGATGTGTCATACTGCATGATATGGGAGCTGATGGACCCCATTGTGGTTCATCTGGCCACATCTGGAGCAAGTGTTTGCTCCTTGAAGATTTCCAGCTCAGAGCTGATGAGCTGGATCCAAGCTTTGAACACTGTGACACATCGGGGAGGGGGAGAGTTACCTGGATGCAGTGTTTCAGGAGGCAGACACATCCTTTAGATTAACTAGTTCTGTTTGGTCAATGGGAGGGCAGGAGGGTGTGGATGTGAGTGAGGCAGATGGAAACATACAGGAATTGATGCTGAAGGAGGCTCAACTCTCTGCTTGTCTAAAATAGTATCAGAGATAATGGGAACTGCAGATGCTGGAGATTCCAAGATAATAAAATGTGAGGCTGGATGAACACAGCAGGCCAAGCAGCATCTCAGGAGCACAAAAGCTGACGTTTCGGGCCTAGACCCTTCATCAGAGAGGGGGATGGGGGGAGGGAACTGGAATAAATAGGGAGAGAGGGGGAGGCGGACCGAAGATGGAGAGTAAAGAAGATAGGTGGAGAGGGTGTAGGTGGGGAGGTAGGGAGGGGATAGGTCAGTCCTAAGCGGAGGCTTGGGGACCGCTTTGCAGAACACCTCCGCTCAGTTCGCAACAAACAACTGCACCTCCCAGTCGCAAACCATTTCCACTCCCCCTCCCATTCTCTTGATGACATGTCCATCATGGGCCTCCTGCACTGCCACAATGATGCCACCCGAAGGTTGCAGGAACAGCAACTCATATTCCGCCTGGGAACCCTGCAGCCATATGGTATCAATGTGGACTTCACCAGTTTCAAAATCTCCCCTTCCCCCACTGCATCCCTAAACCAGCCCAGTTCATCCCCTCCCCCCACTGCACCACACAACCAGCCCAGCTCTTCCCCCCCACCCACTGCATCCCAAAACCAGTCCAACCTGTCTCTGCCTCCCTAACCGGTTCTTCCTCTCACCCATCCCTTCCTCCCACCCCAAGCCGCACCCCCAGCTACCTACTAACCTCATCCCACCTCCTTGACCTGTCCGTCTTCCCTGGACTGACCTATCCCCTCCCTACCTCCCGACCTACACCCTCTCCACCTATCTTCTTTACTCTCCATCTTCGGTCTGCCTCCCCCTCTCTCCCTATTTATTCCAGTTCCCTCCCCCCATCCCCCTCTCTGATGAAGGGTCTAGGCCCGAAACGTCAGCTTTTGTGCTCCTGAGATGCTGCTTGGCCTGCTGTGTTCATCCAGCCTCACATTTTATTATCTCTGCTTGTCTAACAGGCTTAAGATTCTTGCTCCTTGTGGAGATGAGAGTGGGGGGGTAGGAGGGGGTGTGTGGTTATAGGGAGGACCACATGACTGTAATACAGGGAGCCAGTCAAGAGGGGGCAGAAAAGAGAAATAGCAGGGGAGTAACAGGGGGAATAAAAGAGTAATGGGGATTTTATATCAGGGAAATAGACACAGTTCTCCGTAGCCAGGATTGTGAGTCCTGAAGCCTGCATTGCCTCTCTGGTTCTTGAGTTCAAGATATGTCATCTGGGGTGCAAAGGAACTTGGAGCAGGAGGGGAAAGATCCAATTGTCACGGTCCATGCGAGTATCGATAGAAAGGGGAAAGAAGTTCTGCTGAGGGAATTTGAGCAGCTGGAGGCAAAGTTAAAAAGCAGAACCAAATAGGTAATAATCTCTAGATTACAACATGAGCCACAAGCTAATTGGCACTGGGTCAACCAGATTAAAGAGGTAAATGCCTGGCTCAGAGATTGGTGTGGGAGAAACAGGTTTGAATTTCATAGGATCAGAGATAATGGGAACTGCAGATGCTGGAGAATTCCAAGATAATAAAATTGTGCTCCTGAGATGCTGCTTGGCCTGCTGTGTTCATCCAGCCCCACATTTTATTATCTTGGAATCTCCAGCATCTGCAGTTCCCATTATCTCTAATAAAATGTGAGGCTGGATGAACACAGCAGGCCAAGCAGCATGTCAGGAGCACAAAAGCTGACGTTTCGGGCCTAGACCCTTCATCAGAGAGGGGGATGGGGAGAGGGTTCTGGAATAAATAGGGAGAGAGGGGGAGGCGAACCGAAGATGGAGAGAAAGGAAGATAGGTAGAGAGAGTATAGGTGGGGAGGTAGGGAGGGGATAGGTCAGTCCAGGGAAGACGGACAGGTCAAGGAGGTGGGATGAGCTTAGTAGGTAGCTGGGGGTGCGGCTTGGTGTGGGAGGAAGGGATGGGTGAGAGGAAGAACCGGTTAGGGAGGCAGAGACAGGTTGGACTGGTTTTGGGATGCAGTGGGTGGGGGGGAAGAGCTGGGCTGGTTGTGTGATGCAGTGGGGGGAGGGGACGAACTAGGCTGGTTTAGGGATGCAGTGGGGGAAAGGGAGATTTTGAAACTGGTGAAGTCCACATTGATACCATATGGCTGCAGGGTTCCCAGGTGGAATATGAGTTGCTGTTCCTGCAACCTTCGGGTGGCATCATTGTGGCAGTGCAGGAGGCCCATGATGGACATGTCATCTAGAGAATGGGAGGGGGAGTGGAAATGGTTTGCGACTGGGAGGTGCAGTTGTTTGTTGCGAACTGAGCGGAGGTGTTCTGCAAAGCAGTCCCCAAGCCTCCGCTTGGTTTCCCCAATGTAGAGGAAGCCACACCGGGTACAATGGATGCAGTATACCACATTGACAGATGTGCAGGTGAACCTCTGCTTAATGTGGAATGTCATCTTGGGGCCTGGGATAGGGGTGAGGGAGGAGGTGTGGGGACAAGTGTAGCATTTCCTGCGGTTACAGGGGAAGGTGCCGGGTGTGGTGGGGTTGGAGGGCAGTGTGGAGCGAACAAGGGAGTCACGGAGAGAGTGGTCTCTCCGGAAAGCAGACAGGGGAGGGGATGGAAAAATGTCTTGGGTGGTGGGGTCGGATTGTAAATGGCGGAAGTGTCGGAGGATGATGCGTTGTATCCGGAGGTTGGTAGGGTGGTGTGTGAGAACGAGGGGGATCCTCTTAGGGCGGTTGTGGCGGGGGCGGGGTGTGAGGGATGTGTTGCGGGAAATACAGGAGACGCGGTCAAGGGCGTTCTCGATCACTGTGGGGTAAAGTTGCGGTCCTTAAAGAACTTGGACATCTGGGATGTGCGGGAGTGGAATGTCTTATCGTGGGAGCAGATGCGGCGGAGGCGGAGGAATTGGGAATAGGGGATGGAATTTTTGCAGGAGGGTGGGTGGGAGGAGGTGTACCTCATAACCTCAGGGGACCTCCCACCCACAGCCTCCAACCTCATTGTTCCCCAACCCCGCACGGCCCGTTTCTATCTCCTTCCCAAAATCCACAAAACTGCCTGCCCTGGTCGACCCATCGTCTCAGCCTGCTCCTGCCCCACCGAACTCATCTCCACCTATCTGGACTCCATTTTCTCCCCTTTGGTCCAGGAACTCCCCACCTACGTCCGTGACACCACCCACGCCCTCCACCTCCTCCAGGACTTCCAATTCCCTGGCCCCCAACACCTCATATTCACCATGGACGTCCAGTCCCTGTACACCTGCATTCCGCATGGAGATGGCCTCAAGGCCCTCCGCTTCTTCCTGTCCCGCAGGCCCGACCAGTCCCCCTCCACCGACACTCTCATCCGCCTAGCCGAACTCACCCTCAACAACTTCTCTTTCGATTCCTCCCACTTCCTTCAGACTAAGGGGGTGGCCATGGGCACCCGCATGGGCCCCAGCTATGCCTGCCTCTTTGTAGGTTACGTGGAACAGTCCCTCTTCCGCACCTACACAGGCCCCAAACCCCACCTCTTCCTCCGGTACATTGATGACTGTATCGGCGCCGCCTCTTGCTCCCCAGAGGAGCTCGAACAGTTCATCCACTTCACCAACACCTTCCACCCCAACCTTCAGTTCACCTGGGCCATCTCCAGCACATCCCTCACCTTCCTGGACCTCTCAGTCTCCATCTCAGGCAACCAGCTTGTAACTGATGTCCATTTCAAGCCCACTGACTCCCACAGCTACCGAGAATACACCTCCTCCCACCCACCCTCCTGCAAAAATTCCATCCCCTATTCCCAATTCCTCCGCCTCCGCCGCATCTGCTCCCACGATAAGACATTCCACTCCCGCACATCCCAGATGTCCAAGTTCTTTAAGGACCGCAACTTTCCCCCCACAGTGATCGAGAATGCCCTTGACCGCGTCTCCCGTATTTCCCGCAACACATCCCTCACACCCCGCCACAACCGCCCTAAGAGGATCCCCCTCGTTCTCACACACCACCCTACCAACCTCCGGATACAACGCATCATCCTCCGACACTTCCGCCATTTACAATCCGACCCCACCACCCAAGACATTTTTCCATCCCCTCCCCTGTCTGCTTTCCGGAGAGACCACTCTCTCCGTGACTCCCTTGTTCGCTCCACACTGCCCTCCAACCCCACCACACCCGGCACCTTCCCCTGCAACCGCAGGAAATGCTACACTTGTCCCCACACCTCCTCCCTCACCCCTATCCCAGGCCCCAAGATGACATTCCACGTTAAGCAGAGGTTCACCTGCACATCTGCCAATGTGGTATACTGCATCCACTGTACCCGGTGCGGCTTCCTCTACATTGGGGAAACCAAGCGGAGGCTTGGGGACCGCTTTGCAGAACACCTCCGCTCAGTTCGCAACAAACAACTGCACCTCCCAGTCGCAAACCATTTCCACTCCCCCTCCCATTCTCAAGATGACATGTCCATCATGGGCCTCCTGCACTGCCACAATGATGCCACCCGAAGGTTGCAGGAACAGCAACTCATATTCCGCCTGGGAACCCTGCAGCCATATGGTATCAATGTGGACTTCACCAGTTTCAAAATCTCCCTTTCCCCTACTGCATCCCTAAACCAGCCTAGTTCGTCCCCTCCCCCCACTGCACCACACAACCAGCCCAGCTCTTCCCCCCCACCCACTGCATCCCAAAACCAGTCCAACCTGTCTCTGCCTCCCTAACCGGTTCTTCCTCTCACCCATCCCTTCCTCCCACCCCAAGCCGCACCCCCAGCTACCTACTAAGCTCATCCCACCTCCTTGACCTGTCCGTCTTCCCTGGACTGACCTATCCCCTCCCTACCTCCCCACCTATACTCTCTTCTCCACCTATCTTCTTTTCTCTCCATCTTCGGTCCGCCTCCCCCTCTCTCCCTATTTATTCCAGTTCCCTCTCCCCATCCCCCTCTCTGATGAAGGGTCTAGGCCCGAAACGTCAGCTTTTGTGCTCCTGACATGCTGCTTGGCCTGCTGTGTTCATCCAGCCTCACATTTTATTATCTTGAATTTCATAGGACATTGGCACAAGTACTGGGAAAGGAGGGAACTGTTCCAATGGGACAAGCTCCAGCTAAATCCTGCTGGGACCAGGGTCCTGGCAAATTGTATGACTGAGCCACCTCTGATTATGTGCAATATGTCCTTTAGGCTTGCTAAACAGTTTTTGTACATGCTGCTGTTGCATACCATCCACCTTGATTCTAATGTCTGGGTGCTGGGTATCCCCAGGAGAAGGCTCTGTATTCGGGAGACCTCCCTGTTTCCATCAGGTGGAGGGTGTTCTGTGCAGCAATCCCTTACAACCTCAAATTGCTATGATTCATGGACTCCCAGACTAACTATTTATTTTGAGGTGCTGTGGAGTCCGTAGGCCATGTTATATACGTTGTGGGTGATTGCCATTCTTAGCTAGTTGAAAAATCTTTTGTTGTGTTTACACTTGCCCTTCAGTCCTTTGCCCCTGATCTTTGGGCCGCGAGGGGTGGGGACAGCTCGGAGAAGGTCATCATGGGTCTGCTGCTGGCCCTGGCCAGGCTGGCTATAAACAGGTTCAGGCAGTGGGCTGCAGAGGCAGTCATTTCTGCCAACTGTCTGACCACTTCCACACTTATGTTCAAGTCCGGACGTCACTGGAGAAGGAGCACGCGGTATTTACCAATGCTGTCAATGCCTGTATTTCAGACAGAGCAAATGAAGAACAACCATGAGAAGGGGGCCAGTCAACGCAGGACTGATGGCTTGAAACTAAATAGTGAGGGTTGATTTCAGCTGCATAGAAAATTATGGAAAAAGTTAAAGGGAGGAGTGCGCTCAACAGAGGTTATTAAAGTTTTAGAACAAGTAACATGATAGAGAGCATGGAAAGTGTCAGGAATCTAATTTCAGGCACTGCAAATGAGTGACAACTATGAGAAGGGGAGCAGTCAACACAGAACTGAGGGAGTTAGTAAAGATGGAGCTGGAAAAGCACAGCAGGTCAGACAGCATCCGAGGAGCAGGGAAGTCAACATTTCAGGCTGAAACCCTTCGTCAGGACTGGGGAGAGCAAAGGGAGCCCAGAAATAAATAGAGGGAGAGGGGTGGAGCTGGGGTGGGGATACTTGGGATGGAGATAAGTGGATGCAGGTAGGGGGTTATTGTGGTTGGACAGTGGGAAGGGCGAAGCAGATAGGTGAGCCAGAACAAAAACAAAGTCGCTGGAAAAGCTCAGCAGGTCTGGCAGCATCCATGGAGGAGAAAACAGAGTTAACGTTTCGGGTCTGGTGACCCTTGCTCAGTTCTGGGACCCGAAACGTTAACTCTGTTTCCTCCTCCATGGATGCTGCCAGACCTGCTGAGCTTTTCCAGCAACTTTGTTTTTGTTCCTGATTTACAGCATCCGCAGTTCTTTTTATTCTTAGGTGAGCCGGAAGATGAACATGTTGGAGCTGGAGAGATTTTGAAGCTGGTGAAGTCAATATTCAGGCCATCGGGCTGTAAGCTCCAAAGACGAAATATCAGTTGTCATTCCTCCAGTTTATGTTTGACCTCACTCTGACAGTGGAGGAGGCCAAGGATGGACATGTCACCAGGGGAGTGGGAGGGGGATAAAATGAATGGCAACCAGAAGGTTGGGTTGGTTGGTGTGTGCAAAGCACAGGTGCTCTGTGTCCGTGTTTGATCTCCCAGGAATGGAGGAGACCATTTCAGGAGCAACAGATACAATAGATGAGGATAGATGAAGTGCAGGTGATTCCCTGCTGGATTTGGAAGAATTGTTTGGAACCTTTGATGGAGTGAGAGCGACGTGTAGGGGCAGGTGTAGCACCTCCTGCAGTTGCAGGAAAAGGTCCGATGGTATGGCGGAAAGATTGGTGGTGAGTGTGGAGCTGATGAGGGAGTTATGTAGTGAACGGTCCCTGTGGAAAGCGGATGGGGTGGGGAGGGAATATCTTTTTGGTCATGGGGTCTGATTGTAGGTGGCGGAAATGTCTGAGGATCTTGCAATGTATTCAGAGGTTGGTGAGGTAGTATGTGAGGACGAAAGGGACCCTATCCTATCTTTGTTGGGTTGGAGAGGGCTTGAGGGCAGAAGCTCACAAACTGGGGGAGATGTGGTTGAGGGCATCCTTAATAACAGAGGAGGGGAAAGAAACTACACTGCCTAAAGGAGAAAGCTATCTGGAAAGCCCTACAGTAGAATGCCTCATCACGGAACCAGATACAGCAGAGGCAGAGGAATTGGGAATTTTTGCAGGAGGGTGGGTAGCGAAGTAATTGTGGGCATCATTGGGCTTGAAATGGATGTCAGTGGTGAATCAGTTAGTTGGCAATGGAGGTATAGAGGTCCAGGAAGGGAAGGGAGGTGTCAGAAATGGTCCAGGTGAATTTGAGGGCATGGTGGAAGGGATTGGTGAAGCTGACAAACTGTTCTAGCTCCATGCTGGAGCACAAGGCAGCACCGATACAGTTATCAATCTAGTGGAGGAAGAGGTGAGCATTGGTAACAGCAGGAAAGGGACAGTGGTCCTCTACCGCCAGAGTGAGGCCAAACGTAAACTAAAGGAACAACGCCTGATATTTCGCCTTTGGAGCTTGCAGCCCAATGGCCTGAACATTGACTCCACAAGCTTCCCTCTACCCCCAACCTGCCCATCTATCGACTCACCTGTTTTCTCCACCCTTCCCACTGACCAACCACAATAAACCCCTACCTGCATCCACCATCCCACATATCCTCGCCCAACCCCACGCCCCATATTTATTTCTGGCCTCCCCTTCCTAGTCCTGACAAAGGTTTCAACCCAAAATGCTGACTTCCCTGCTTCTCAGATACGGTCTGACCTGTTGTGCTTTTCCTGCTCCGCATTCGTTGAGAGATAGTAAGAACTGCAGATGCTGGAGTCTGAAATAACATGGTGTGGAGCTGAAGGAATGCAGCAGGCCAGACAGCATCAGAGGAGCAGGCAAGTTGACATATCAGGTTGGAACCCTCCATTATTAAAGATGAAATTTCAGAGCACTTGAAAGTGCATTTTAAAGCAGGGCTAAGTCAACATGGCTTTATCAAGGGGAGGTCATGCCTGACAAATCTCTTAGAATTATTTGAGGAGGTAGTGAGCAAGTTAGACAAAGGAGAGCCAGTGAACGCGATCTATTTGGATTTCTAGAAGGCCTTTGGCATCGATGAACCTCCATTTGAAAGAGATTAGTGCCAGAGCCCCTCAGCCCCACCCCTGTCTCTAAAGAGGAAGCCACCGATTCCTCAGCAAATGCACTGGCTGGGCTTTCACCTGCACCCTCCACTTGCACTTTACTGGGCGCCCAATCTCAATTAGACTCAGGAGCACAATCTGGTGAGCATAACACTGACTCCAAAACTGCATCTGCTCAAAGAAGAAACAGCCAGATCTCTGACAGTCAGAGGACTGCTAGAGACCAGGCACCAAATCAGCTCCATGGCCAACAAAATTACATGGTCTCAGTCATTAATGACTTTGTCAAGACGTACAAAGAGGCACAGGAATAGCAGTCGCGTTTGTCAGAGGCACATTGGTAAGCTGGACTGGAGGATGGAGAAGCCCACCAACATTATCAGCACTGTGCTGGCTCAGGCAGGGGTAAGATTTGCTCTCTCTGCAGTTAGGTTTATGATCACTGTGAGAAGCCATGTCTAGCTTGTGCAGTGTTCTCTTGAATATACACATGGATGTACATTCTATCATGCTAGCTGTAAGTACTCTGCGCATCAATGGTAAGGCAAGAGGGGTCAAGGGAACTCAACCTCCCTCCAGGTGCCCATTCCTTTCATGGCCAAAATCACTCCTAATGTGAAGGTGCCACACTCGACTTCTACTGAGTTCCTTTCAGGACACTGCTGAGCTTCTTGGCCCTTCCACCTCCTCTCTACCCACAATCCCAAAACCTGCAGCAGTTCAAGTTGAGGGGTGTCAGCTTGCATCTCAGCAGGACATTTTCACCAGGTGTCAAAACATAAAAATTGGGAACAGGAGGAGGCCATTCACAATGAGGACCCCGCTCTGCCACCAATCAATCTGATCTTGGCTGATCTCAATGCCTTGTTCCCATGTTCCCCCCGCTGATTGTTGATCCCTTTAGTTCTAAGAAATGTATCACATCTTTCTTGAAAGCCTTCAATATTTTGGGCTCAGCAGTTTGATTGATTTATCGTCATGTGTACCTAAGTACAGTGAAAAGCTGTCTTTTATTAGCAGTGCAGGTAGATCGTAGTAAGCAAGGATGCACGGAACAAATGTTGTAAAAAGCTTAGACAGTAAAGTGTAGAATGGTTATAAAAAATGTTAGAGTTAGACCTACTGCAGGGAGCTGTAGGGAACAGATTCCTCAGACTCACCACTCTCTGGTTGAAGAAATTTCTCCTTCTCTCAGTCCTAAAATGCATACCCCTTATTCTTAGTCTGTAACCCTGGGTCTTGAATAATTTGTATCCTACCTCCAGAAGCTTTCTTACACATAGTTTTATCTGTTAATTATTATGTAATTTGCTGCTGTTCTTAAGGGGCACCTAGGTCCTCTTGCAACATGGAGGTGCATGGCTTTGTATCCCTTGCCATGACAGCAGCGTGTAATGGAATGGAGACTCAGATGTCTGGGCAGAAAGATCACGGGTGTGTGGGTGTTGTTTGATCTGATTTCTATTGGATAAAATGGAAACTGAAAGTTTTAAATCATTCAAGCGAAAGAAATTGCTTTAATGTTCATGCCAAGAAAGACACATTCATTTCAGGGGAGGCGATGGCCTAATGGTATTATTGCTGGACTGTTAATCCAGAAACCCAGGTGATATTCTGGGGATCTGGGCTTGAATCCTGCCACAGCAGATGGTGGAATTTGAATTCAATACAAATCTGGAACTAAAGAGTCTACTTATAACAATGAATCCATTGACGATTGTTGGAAAACCCCATCTGCTTCATTAGTGCCCTTTCGGGAAGAAAACTACCATCCTTACTTGGTCTGGTCCAGACCCACAACAATGTGGTTGACTCTGAACTGCCCTCTCGGCAATAAAGGATGGGCAATGACACCCTCATCCCATGAATGAATTTTTAAAAATATACTGGATGTTACAATGAGATCATCTCCCAGGAAATCATACCTAGTAGGCCATGATCCTGGAAGATGGGTGGTTACTATGAGTCAGTAACAGTGAACTGATGTCCAGTCCTTTTCTAGTGAGAGGAGTGAAATCCAAAACATGACATTGATTCTGCCCCTCGCTGAGGAAGATGCATCAGAACCTGCAGGTTTCCCTCCAAGTCACACATTCTCCTCACTTGGAATTATAGAACATAGAACACAGAACATAGAACAATACAGCACAGAACAGGCCCTTTGGCCGTCGATGTTGCGCCGACCTGTGAACTAATCTAAGCCCCACCCCCTACACTATCCCATCATTATCCATCTGCTTATCCAAGGACTGTTTAAATGCCCCTAATGTGGAATTATGTTGTCATTGTGACCAGGTCAAAATCCAGCTCCATCCTTCCTAAGAGTGGCTGTACTATACCTCAAGGATTGTAATAATTCAAGGACAAGGCTTACCTATATCTTGCACATGGTTCATGGTACTAACTGCACATGCTGCACCCTAAAACATCAGGTAGCACTAAAGATGGCTAGTTCAATACCTTCAAACTTTTGGTTGCTGCTGGGCAAACATTCACTCACATGGATGATGGTGAAAGGTGAAAATATATTACTAAATTTGAAAATGTAGCCACAATGATGTGCCACCCTCGCCACCTATATGCCCTCAGAAATTCTTCTTCTTGCTTTCTCTCCCAT